>NC_057804.1:75368881-75387696 GCF_018294505.1 Triticum aestivum
CCACGTTTCGACCGTAGCGCTCCAACACAAGTCCGTTTCATCCGTTTTGTGGTACGCCACACCCCTCCTAATCAACAGGACCCCCGTTTTGACCGTAAGAGGTCTGTTTCCTCCGTTTTGCGGTACGCCGCACCCCTCCCGATCAACAGGACCCCCGTTTCGACTGTAGGAGGTCCGTTTCCTCCGTTCTGCGGTACGCCAGGCCTCGTTTCCATCGCCTGTTGCGTCCAAGCCGGTTGGCTCCCACGCGTTCCGTTGCCTCCCGATGAACACGACGCATTCCGTTGCCTCCCGATGAACACGATGCATTCCGTTGCCTCCCCATGAACGCGATGCATTCCGTTGCCTCCCCATGAACACGACGCATTTCATTGCCTCCCCATGAACATGAGCCCTCGCCGTACGTATGCGTGACTAGGCGTTCGAGACCCCGCCCGTATGTACACATACGTGGCCGTATTTTCTTTCTTGCACCCTGGCCGCTGTACGTACATGTACATGCTACGTGCGCGCCTCTACTACGACACGTACGCGCCTCTACTACGACACGTGCGCGCCTCTACATCGACCAGTATATATGTACGTACAAGTTCGCGACCAGAATGACAACGCTACGTACGCTTCGACCAGGTGGGTCCAGACTGTCAGGCAGTTCCTTGCATGCAAAAAAGTTGCTGGTGGATCCCAGCAGCCAGAGGGGCGAATAATTTTTTTTTGCCCGGACACACTTCCTTTGCGTGCGAAGATGTAACTGGTGGGTCCCAGTAGTCAGGGGGGCGAATCGTTTTTTTTTCGGATGCACTTCCTTGCATGCAAAGATGTAGCTGGTGGGTCCCAGCAGTCTGAGGGGCGAATCATTTTTTGCCCTAACGCACTTCCTTGCATGCGAAGATGTAGCTAGTGGGTCCCAGCAGTCAGGGGGAAACTTTTTTCGCGAAATATGGTGGCCCGTCCGGTGGGTCCCCGCTGTCAGGTGGAGGAATCATTATTTTCCGCGTAATAAGGAGGCACTTCCTTGCTGCGGCCATGGACCCAGGTATCAGCCTCTCCACGTACAGTCCACGTCCGATGGAAGTCGTTCCTTGACCATGTTGACCACGCCACGCCGAGAGCACCACTACGGTTGACGACGGCGAGGCCTAGGAAGGGGACGACTCGGAGCCGGGGAAGATGCATCAGTGGATGCCCATGTGAAGAGGAGTGCGAGGGTTCACTGGTTCAGCTGCGGTGTGAGGCTGCTATCGCCATAGATTAACAGGGGGTGTGGGTGAGTAGAGGGATGGCCTGGCCAGCGGTGGGAGTAGTAGGGGGCGGTGAGGCCTCCGCGGCATCACAGCCGGCCACGGGGCAGGAGCACGCGGCACGACCAGTGCTAGTTTGGGCGGCTGGAGCAAGAAGACCAGAGGTTGAAGAAGCACTACAACCGTTGGATGAACATCGTAAGGTAACAAGAGCTAGAATCGTTCATATTGACTAAGTTGACAAAGCCCTCCGTCCCCGTCAACTTGGTAGGCCCACAAGTCAGCCTCCCAGTATGCTGGGTTCCAGTTGGCAGGGGGAGTATTCGTTTTTTGTGCGTAATAAGGAGGCACTGCCTTACGTGCGAAGATAGCTGGTGGGTCCGACAAGTCAGCGGGGGGCACGTTTTTTTCGCGAAATACAAAGGCCCTTCCGGTGGGTCCCAGATGTCAGGTGGAGGAATCATTATTTTGCACGTAATAAGGAGGCATTTACTTGTGTGCGGCCATGGACCCAGCTATCAGCCTCTCCACGCACAGCCTACTTCCGATGGTGTCATTCGTTGACCACGTTGACCACACGGCGCCGAGCGCATCCAAGGTGGTGGACGAGGGCGAGGCCCCGGACAACAACAAGCCGGAGATGGTAAGACACGGGAGTAGAGTCGCAGACGGAGAGGTGTACGAGGGTTAACTGGTTCTAGTGCGGTGTGGTTTGGCAGTCGGTGGAGAAGAACAGAAGGTGTGGAGGGTTGGAGGGATGGCCTGGCCAACGGTGGAGTAGCGCTTCATAGCGAAGCGTGCTAAGCAGAGCTGCTAGCAGCAGGAGGCAGGAGGTGGTCCCAGCGGCGCTGGAGGAAGAAGACGAGAGATTGAAGATGGATAACGGCCGTTGGATGTAAATCCAACGGCTAACATGTCAGAATCATTTGTTGACTAAATTTACAATGACTTGCGTTGGCTTCGACCTATTGGCCCACATTTCAGCCTCCAAAAATGTGGCACGTATTCAACCCATTTTTTCAGAATTTACAGTCTTTTTTGCACGGTAGAATTTACAGTCAATTTGATCTTTTTTTTGAATTACAGCCATTAGCTGGGCTGGGTGAACAATTAATGTAGCTTTCATGAGGCCCATTTATTTTATTTCCTAAAAAATTACAGGCCATTTGCACTTTATCTAGATACACGATTTTGCTGGGCTGATTCTAATTATAATGTTGGGTTGGGCCAGCAATGTTATCAAAAAATAAAAAAGGGCTGAGCATTTTGTTATAAACATATTTAAATAATAAGTGATATTATTACATTCGTCCTTAAATCTTACCAAGATTTTGTACACAATCACTAGGATTTTCGTGCCAAAACAATCCAGGATTTTATTTGTTAAGAAATTATTTTTATAAGTTAATAAGATGTGGGATATTGTTTTCTTACATATGTAAGTATCTGTTAAATATATGATGACAATAAAAATAATATATAATAACATATAAAATAATTTAAATATATATAATATAGTTAAAAGGGAAACATAAGTTGTACCTGGCATTCCTATTCTTATATAGAAAAATAGAACAGACCGTTGCGTTTTCTTCAAAAAAATACATAAATTGGGCTGCCAAAAATAAAACCTCAGACGGGAGGTCCATAGGCCGGTCGATACATGACGGTCCTAAGAAAATACAAACAGGCCCTCCCATCCGAGGTCGTGGGCTGTGCATGTTAAAAATGAAAGCCTAGACGGGGCAGCCCAAAACCACGTCCAACACTTGCCAAAACCCCGTCCCTCGTTTTCTCTGTGTTCCGCACACTCAACATTGTGTGGATATTTTGACTGTGCATCATATGAAGATGTGCTATGCATGAATGTTGATCAACATGATGTTAACTGGCTGGTAGTTCCATTTTCGACCATGAATAGAACTTCCAACATGATGTTAACCCTGTTTGAAAAGGCCGTGTTAATATAATTGCTCTGCCTCTGAAAGTTGCAATTCCTTATCTGAAACTGAACTTGCAGTTTCTTATCTGAAACTGAAACTTGCAGTTTCTTCTCGTCTGCACTTTTATACTCCTATGAAACTACATTTTTTTAAGTGCTAAAAATAGATCTCTAGAATTCATAAAATTCTTCATATGCTCAATACTGCAAATCTGAAATTCAAAAGACATTCATATCTGAAAGTACTCTCAAAATACACAACACAAAACACAATTCACAACCTGCAAATACTGACAACCCTAAGCTCCTCCTGACAATTCACAACCTGCCCGACTATTGGGCTAGGGGGGCAGTCCCCTCCTGTTCCTCGGCGGCAGACAGCCGCCCCGTGAGACGATGTGAATGGCGAGGGAGACGGTGGCGGGGAAGCGTCATCGGGCCAACTGCTTTTCTCCTCTTGCAGTTGGGTTCGGTCGACGAAGACTCCACTGGCTCGCTCTGGCAGGACACCCTCACAAACAGCACCCTTTAGATGCTCGATCCTTCAATCTCTGGTGGATGCTCCATCTGGGATCGATATTCCCAACACCGCTCCCTCACGATCGGATTCGGTGAATCTGTTTGCTCCATGGCCCAGAGGAGCAGCTCTATGTAATCTGGCACGATTCCCTCCGAGAGTATCATTGCCTTTTCGCTCTGTTGCAGATATTTGGCCATGGATGTCGCCATCGCCGCTAGTTGGTCCTTGTTGTCAAGCCAAGACTGTATCTCCAACATCCTAGCTAGCTTCACAGGGTCGCCGTCTGCGATCCTTACGTATCGGTTGTACTCCTCCATCAATCTACTTCTCCACAGCACCTTCACTCGCCGGCGGTGGTTTTTGAATGGAAGAGGAGAGGCGCGGTGCTGGTTTTGGATTAGAACGGGAGAGGAGGGATGCTGGTTTTGGACTGGAACAGGAGAGGAGGGGTGGTGGTTTTGAAATGGAAGAGGAGAGGTGCGGCGCTGGATTTAGATTGGAACAGGAGAGGAGTGGCGGTGGATTTAGATTGGAACAGGAGAAGAGCGGAAGAGCGGCGCTGGTCTTGGAAGTATTTTTTTGTTGTTTTGCGTATTTTGGGTCAAAGTTTGACTAGTACTGTATGTGACAAGCAAAATGTGAATGCATGTCACCAAAAACTGTATCGTTTGGTTCGTATCTGAATGTACTTTCAAATTATATTATTTTTGCAACATATAACATATATTTTATGTGCGAAAATCATGGTCAATTTTGACCCAGAATAAAAGGGAGACTAGTTAATGTGGGGTCGCTTTCTTAATTGAAGGGTAAATTGATTTTGATTTTGATCCAGTCACAGCGCGCCGGCCCTCTCGCCCAATCCTGCTGCCGCATGCTCATCTCCCTCTTCTCCATTGCAAAACCACCTCCTCTCCTCTCCATCATCTCCATTCCAAAAGCACCTCCTCTCCTCTCCCTCTTCTCTATTGCAAGACCACCATCTCTCCTCCCATCTTCCAAAGCTAGCACAGGACCACTCAGAACGACATCTATGGAGAGGATGCAGCCGCGAATCAGGCAGATCCCCGGCGGCGACCAGGCAAAGTTAGCCAGGCTGAAGGAGATCCTTAGTTGGTTTGATAATGAGTGGGAGATTTCGAGGACGGTGCGGGCCATGTGGCAATGTATGTGAAAGAGCGAGACGGCGGCGATGAGGGCGGCGATGTACATGTACTCCTCGGTGGCAGTCACGCCGCAGTCCTCCGAGTTCATCGAGTATCTCCTATGGGCGATGGAGCAGACAGATTCACCGAGGAGACAGTCAGGCGGAGGTGGTGGGCGTACAAGTCGAAGGTCGAGCACCTAGAGGATAATGAATCGATCGAGTATGGTTTGTCGTTCATGAGGGCCCATAGCCAGCCGGAGCCACAGGAGTATTTGTTCTCCCACCGCAAGAGGAGGCCGGATGGAGCGATGTCGCTTCCCCGACGTTCTCCACGGTTCCCTCGACGCTTGCCTCGTTTCAACGGCGGCGGTAGGGTTTAAGGTAAGCTTCGCACTAACCTAATCTTCCACCCGCTCATGCTTACAATTAGTGTGACAGCTAATGAAAATCATGCTTACAATCAGTCTCCGAGTACTACGCCAATCACCCTAAAATAGCTCTGGACCTTTGGGTCAAAGTTGTGACACAGTGTACAAATAAAAAAAATAGATTGGTGCTTCTTTCAGAAAAGAGTACTCCCTAGAAAACTGCCAATATAAGCTACTAGTATTTGGTTAGAGGATTTGCTGCCGAGAAAGATCCGTCCACATAGAGCGCCACACAACCCACTGGTTGTGGTGGATGCCAATGCGTGCATGCAGCATGGTTGGTGTCGGTAATTTTTACTTGGCACACCTCGCACTCTGCATATATGCCGGTTCCATACGTACATTTGTGCAGTTCGACCAAAATGTAGCTGAATAACCCTGTTTACACAGATAATGAATAGGCGTGATTACATTATAGTGGCACTAGTTGATGAAACACACAAAATAAATAGAAGAAAATATTGCGATAGTATCATTGTATGCCATGCTGCGAGGGCGAGATGGGCCCTGCGACGCCTCATACGGTACGCCTCATACTAGACATCGTCCCAAGTCCCCCAGATACACCTTCTGCCAGTGATGAACATCAGTGTACAGTAGTAGTACAAGGAGGCGCCATGAGACATTCAAATCTCTATTTTTGTACATATCAACTAAAATTAAGCACCCCAGTTTGCAGAAACGCTTAAACATTAACAATGGGACTAGTTGATGAAACATACTTTAACAAAGAGAAGCACTTTCTTTATCTACATTGGAAATGAAATGATAGAGATGACACTCGCTCTATTTTAACTGTATTATTACTTCATTTTATCAGTGACACTAGGGTCGAGCAGGTGGCAAACGAGGTGTACCGTGCGTCGCAAGGATGGAGGCCGGGGGTGCTTAGACTGGGATGCTGAAGATGGCTCTTTCAGTCACCAACATGGATGATTCAATTCATGGGACCTTTTGGTGCAATTCACCTAAAATGAAGCAATGTCCCGTGAGCTAGCAGCTTCTTCTTCATTTTTTTTAAGAAAAGGGCTCCAGCCCCGGTTCCATTTCCATTAGAAAACGAAACCCACAAAGCTTCTTCTTCATTAGTTGCAATAAAATTGAGCAACATCAAGGTTGGTTGTGAAGCTCCTGGAATGCTCAACTATAATTTGGATATCATTTGTGCAGTTCAACTAAGATCGAGCGTGAAATGTATATCTCTGTTTGCACAAAAAAGGTGGAAAGGAGGGTGACTAACAAGTAACAAGTGATGAAACATGCATCAAATGAAAAGAAGCATGTTCCTTATCTGAATGGAAATCCTACAAGGACAGTAGCAATTTCTAAAGCAGTGGCATTGCTAGATATTAGTGTGGGCATCAGGATTAACTATGACAACCGTTAAATACGACATTACTTTGGGCACGGGAGAGTAGGCAGACCAGGACAGTTGCATTTCTAACGAAAAGAACCAACTTATCTTAATGGGAAATTTTAGCAGGACAGGTAAAGAAGTGCCATTGATTCATATTACTGGAGGCATTACATTGAAAACAACATTGGTTTAACGTGTCCTTACTTTTAACAGTGCGACTGCTACATTTTACCAGTGGCATTACATAAGAGTGGCTCGGGGCAACAAACATCAGAACAGGATATCTGGGTTGGTCCCATTTTTATTTTGTATAGCCACCTTTTACTGTGTGAGGCTAGCAAATCTAGTGCTGGACTTACTCTGTTGACTTGTCCCCCAGTCCCCACTTTCTTTCCTTCTTCAACAAATAGATCGGGTTTATATTGAGTTTGTACTGCGTTTCCCTTTATTTCCCTATTAGACCTTGAGACCAGTTGGATAGCCAGTCTCTGCTACTTTTCGCCCCCATTATTTCCTCTTTCGACCAAGTCCTAGATTCAGGTAACAAATCCTCCCCCACCCCCACCCCCTTTCTTCCTTGTTTGAACCAAGTAGTACTAGATTCGAGTGCATGAACTAGTTTTACCTCTTAAACGTAAAAAAAATTAGGTGGTTTTCGAACAGCCGATCGATCCTATCTACGAGAGGGCCTGAGAAATAGTAAAAGTTACAAATGCAGCAACGTCAGGAGCTCGAGAAGTAGAGCAAGGATTGTTTCGAAGGAAGTTATACCTGATGGTCGCCGGGATGTCGCTAGGTGGGCGGCGGGAGGCCGGATCTGCCCACACTACGGCAGCGAGGAAGAAGAGGTCGGAGGCCCTCCCTTGCCAACGGTGCTTGGGAGAGAACGGAAAGGCAGGCTGATCGGGACGCGCCCAGCAGTGGGTAAGAGCCGTCGCCGAGGACGACCGCGTGAACGTTGCACCTTCTCACCTTCCCTGGCGGAGAGGATTCGGCTGGATTTGTGACCAGTGGTGAGCAGAGAGAGAGAGAGTGCGTGGCCACCGCAGTCGTGTTTAGATCTGGAGAGGCCGAGACGGTGTGAAGAGAGCAACACTAGCAAGCAAGCGTGGAGGCTCCTGCCTATATAGTGGAGTAGTACATAGTTTTCTTTTGTCTACCAGAGCTGGCTTGACCTCGTCAATGACTCTCGAGAAGTCTTCATGCACGTGGCCCGGAGGCACAGTTGTCGTCATTTTGATCAGAAGCGCCGGATTATAACATATAACACGAAAAAATGCCACATGACAAGAAATCATAACCTCACTGCCCAAAGGAGACAACATGAATCCTGACGGACAAACTAGACGAGGAACAAAGCTCAAATTAAAGATAAACTCGTAGAAAAGGGGTCCGTCAATAGATGTCTAATTAACATAGCCGGCTTGGCCTAGATGACAGCCGAGTAGTCACTATCCGTGCATGTGCCCCCAATGACTAGCCCAACTCAGTTGTCGCTGTTTAACCCTCGCAGTGATCTGAAGCACATGACACATAATTTTGTGAGATGACAAGAAACCTTTTTTTAGATTTCTCACCACAACTACAGCCATTTACAACACAGCCTGCACGATATGTAGACGATAGCCAATCGAGGCGTGTCTGCTGGAGTCTGGTCACATGCATGGACAAACTGATCTTCCGTGTCTTGAAGGGATCGTCCAGGCACCAACGTAGTACAACACTTCTCTAGTACTATCGCTCGTCTCCCTCTTCTACTAAGTCACCCGACTTGTGGGGCCGAGGAGTGTGCCTATGCTTGGTTCTCAATTGCCGTCCCACGTGTGTGTGCGAACGCAATATGATGCGCATTCCATTCGGAGAGCAGCTTGCCAGACCGACCGACCGTATGGGGTGCGACGCGAACGCGACGTGCGTGTTGTATACTCCGTACATGTGTACCGCCGTTTTCTAGACGCTTTTCTCCATGGTGCGGGCGCAATCCATGGATACAAAATTAGTATACTATATACTATTTAAAAGTCGAGGGTGGGGCTTTTCCTGCCCGGTAGGCGGCGGGACAGTTCCGCCTAGTCGGTTCAACAGAGACGCGAGAAGACGAGGGAGTAGGCTGCTGCAAACGTAGGGCTGCGTGATTTGACAGCGAGTTACTGCTGGACAGGTGGGGCCCCGTGATTTGACTTGCCATTATCATTTTAACTGCGGCGCTACGACCGGCGTGATTCTCCCGATTCCTGACCGCCTCCATACAGGTGCCTCTCCCAATGCTCCACCATGTAGTAGTAGAGGCTGGCTCTTGCATGAGAGCCCACATCTCCACTTTTTCCTTGCCTCTCTTTCCTCCACATATGCAAAAATGCCAAGTGAAGCGCACTATTGTACTTACTTGCTCCTACAGGTGCTTAAGCTTGCCACATAGGCATAAGTCTGATGTGGCAAGTTAATCAAGAAGAGAGAGACTAGTTTGGTGACCCAAGGAAGAAACGGTGCTAAGCGCGTGTACCTAGGTGAAAATACAGTTTTGAGTCTATAGCTAATTAAATGAAGGAAACTTAGCAACACCATTTCATTGGAAGAGGTCACTCCTTGGCAAATGCAATAAATACTAGTACTCCTGTGTCCCATTATATAAGAACGTTTTTGACACTACACTAGGTAGTGTCAAAAATGTTCTTATATTATGCATGGGATGGAGGGAGTACGAAGAAAGAGATAGAGAGGAGGAAAAAATACACTTATAGCCAACCTTGTTGTAGTATGACTGACTAAGTGATGACTATGTATGACATGCCAACATCAGATAGCCTAACGCACAGTGTTAAATCTCCAAGGGCGCGAACACGCGAGCGACACGACGGTCGTGGTAGGCGCAACCATGATACGGGCTGCTGGCAGCCCTTGGATCTGAGATCAAACGGTCGCATGCTAAGTTGCTGAAAAATTTAAAATAACCCTCCAGGATAGGATGTTCACCCATAGGTCTAGAATCACGCCATGCAACCATTCGATCTCAGATCCAAGGGCTTTCGGAAGCCCGTATCATGGGAGAATGGAAAGCCACTACCCTGCCGTTCGCACGCTGGCAGTTCGCTCCTACGCTTTCCCACACGTCCTTTAATACTACGGCGGTTCGATCCTAGTCGTTCCGTCTATTCACATTACGGCAGTTCCACTAATCCTAACCCTCCTCCCAAATCCATGGCATCCCAAGTCTCCCTGATCGGCGGTGAGTACAAGGTTAGAACCATCACCGGTGATGAGTTCGACGTCATCTACACCCGTACTTCTGCGACGGTGAAAGGATGCCTTTCTCGCTTCAGACGCATGTTCGAAAACTCACATGATGAGTGGGTCGCTGGGCTAGATGTTGAGTACACCACAGTCGTGGGACGAGAGAAGGATCTAAAGGACGAAGAGAGGAAGAAGCCCGCCATGATCCAGGTTTGCGTACATAATGTTTGCTTGGTCTACCACATATGCCATGCCGACATTGAGTGCCAGGATTTTAAGAACTTCCTCGAGGACAAAACAGTCAAATTTGTTACTGTAGACTTTAAGAACGATAAAGAAGTCCTGCATCGGATAGGCCTCGTTGTAGGCAACCCCTTCGACCTCCAGAAGAATTGGCTGGTCCCTCTCGTCAGCCCTCAATGTTGACCCTGGCAGGAGCCACGGTTCATCCTTCGTACCGCAAACTGGAGAAACCTCATTACACGTTTCATCGTCATGCATGGCAGTGGAATGTACTAGATATAGACCACATCCACTACGCTGCAATGGATGGCTACCTTTGTTTCAATATCTACAAGGGTTGGATGAAGAGCAACAACCAAGTTGGCGGTTCAAGCAAAGAAGTATCGGCCAAGAGGAAGAGGGACAAGGACGAAGTCGAGGACGTGGACGAGGACTCCGAGTAAGGTGGCAGTGTCGTTGCTCATGGCGGTTCTAAACTTCTAATGCAGTGTCTACCGGATTAGTTGTATAGTTTAATTTCAGGTGTGCTTAGTTTAATTTGAGGGGTGTGTTGTGCTGAGCCCCCAGCAAAACTATGTTATGTTTCTTCTCGTTACTTTAGCTCTTCAGTATGAACATACTAGTACTAGTATTTCTTTAATAGAATTTAGCACCCCAATTAAGCACGTACTAGCTTTTTTAATAGTACTATATGCATAATTTGGCGACGAGCGCTCTCTATATGTACCACCTTTTTAAAAATTTCAATTTTTGCTCCATGGCGCAATCCATCGATAGTGGAGTACTACTATACAAAAGTATACATTTTTGAAAAGGCTAGCATACTGTTCATCACATATATATATAGCCAGTTAGATTCTCAACCTAGAACGACGTGCATGCCATGTAGTAAATTGATCCGGAGGATGTATAGTAAAAATGAGGTGACCCAGCGATTGGCAGGGGAGCATGGCCTGTCATGCGGTCCCACGTGTCATGATGTACCAAGGCGATGCGCGTGTCCCTCTTGAGGCAGAAGCAATACTAGTACGTGGTTTGAGATGATGTCGAATCGAAGTGTGAAATAATGGTTGCTTCTTCCGTCTGCGAAGGTGTGGCATTGTCATTTGACGTCTCATTGCTCATTACTAACACTGGGCCGGTATGAGTGGGGTGCGTCCCCCCTGCTGTTCTGCACTGTTATTTGGTGCTTGACACGTCGACCCGGTTGCACATGAGATGACCCCCACATCCTTTGTCAAAATAATCAACACCCTGATCAATGCATTTCTCTCTTCCGTGCAACGGACGGGCACCTTACTTGCTCCTACAGGTGCTTAAGCTTGCCACATATGCATAAAGTCTGATGTGGCAAGTTAATTAAGAAGAGAGAGACTAGTTTGGTTACCCAAGGAAGAAACGGTGCTAAGCGCATGTACCTAGGTGAAAAGACAATTTTGAGTCTATAGCTAATTAAATGAAGCAAACTTAGCAATACCATTTCATTGGAAGAGGTCACTCCTTGGCAAATGCAATAAATACTAGTATTCCCTGTGTCCCATAATATAAGAACGGTTTTTGCACTACACTAGTGTCAAAAACATTCTTATATTATGGGACGGAGGGAGTACGAAGAAAGAGATAGAGAGGAGTAAAAAATACACTTATAGCCAACCATATAGCCAACCTTGTTGTAGTATGAGTGACTAAGTGATGACTATGTATGACATGCCAACATCAGATAGCCTAACGCACCGTGTTAATTCTCCAAGGGCGCGACCGCGCGAGCGACGCCACGGTCGTGGTAGGCGCGACCATGATACGGGCTGCTGGCAGCCCTTGGATCTGAGATCAAACGATCGCATGCTAAGTTGCTAAAAATTCGCAGAATAACCCTCGAGGATATGATATTCGCCCATTGGTCTAGAATCACGCCATGCAACGGTTCGATCTCCGATCCAAGGGCTTTCGGAAGCCCGAGATCATGGGTGAATGCAAAGCCACTACCCTGCCGTTCGCACGCTGGCAGTTCGCTCCTACTCGTCCCCGCACGTCCTTTAATACTACGGCGGTTCGCTCCTAGTCGTCCCGTCCATTCACATTACGGAAGTTCCACTAATCCTAACCCTCCTCCCAAATCCATGGCGTCCCAAATCTCCCCGATCGACGGTGAGTACAAGGATAGAACCATCACCGGCGATGAGTTCGATGTCATCTACACCCGTTCTTCCGCGACGGTGAAAGGATGCCTTTATCGCTTCAGACGCATGTTCGAAGACTCACATGATGAGTGGGTCGCCGGGCTAGATGTTGAGTACACCATAGTCATGGGACGAGAGAAGGATCTAAAGGACGAAGAGAGGAAGAAGCCCACCGTGATCTAGGTTTGCATGCATGACTTATGCTTGGTCTACCACATATGCCATGCCGACGTTGAGTGCCAGAATTTTAAGGACTTCCTCGAGAGCAACCTAGTCACATTCGTTACTGTAGACTTTGGTAACGACAAAGAAGTCCTGCGTCGGATAGGCCTTGTTGTAGGCAACACCTTCGACCTCCAAAAGAATCGGCTGGTGTCCTCACGTCAGCCTTCAATGCTGACCCTGACAGGAGCCATGGTTCATCCTTCGTACGGTAAACTGGAGAAACCTCCATACATGTTTCATTTTCATGCATGGCAGCGGAATGTACTAGATATAGACCACATCCAGTACACTACAATGGATGGCTACCTTTGTTTCAATATCTACAAGGGTTGGATGAAGAGCAACAGCCAAGTTGGCGGTTCAAGCAAAGAAGTATCGGCCAAGAGGAAGAGGGACAAGGACGAAGTCGAGGACGTGGACGAGGACTCCGAGTAAGGTGGCAGTGTCGTTGCTCATGGTGGTTCTAATGCAGTGTCTACCGGAATAGTTGCAAAGTTTAATTTCAGGTGTGCTTAATTTAATTTGAGGGGTGTGTTGTGCTGAGCCCCCAGCAGAACTATGATATGTTTCTTCTTGTTACTTTAACTCTTCAGTAAGTACATACTAGTATTTCTTACATTTCATCTTTTAGTTGGTATAGTACTACCACTCGTTTTATATACGTACAATATATATGGCCAACATAATATAGCCAGCAGTTTAGTTGTCAAAGAATTTCAGGGTGCTTAGTTTTGTCAAAGAATTCCAGGGTGCTTAGTTTTATTTGAGGGGTGGGTTGTGCTGGACACCATTATTGTGACTAGCCTTTTTAATAGTACTATATGCATAATTTGGCGACGAGCGCTCTCTATATGTACCACCTTTTTTTTAACTTCAAGTTTTGCTCCATGGCGCAATCCATCGATACTACTACTGTACAAAAGTATACATTTTTTAAAAGGCTAGAGGGCGGGGCAGTCTAGCTTGGTCGGTTTCACGAGAGGCAAGGGCCTTTGTTATTTGACGGCTCATTACTGCTGGAAGGCGGGGCCTTGTGATTTGACTGCTCGTATAAATGCACCAACGACCTGATCGAGGAGGAGCAAAGAACCATGCGGTATACTCAAGTTTTCTACTGGAGTAGTACTGCGACGGAGGAGCACGAAACGCGGCAGCCCAGTGCCATATGGCGTTAAAAAATGATCTAATTTGCTAGTCATCTCATTGTTAGCATTGTTCTATTCATTCCCTCAAAAAACAAAAAACATTGTTCTATTCATGCCTCGCAGAGAACGTGACACGTGCGGCGAAACACCCGAAGCAAAAGATGAAACACAGCAGCAAAAGATGAAGGAAGATTATCACCCCAAATGATCTAATTCGCCGCAGATTCGTAACTTCTTCTTCATCGCCTCCACGACCTCCATCTCCTTGCGTGTCTCCTCCGCCATCTTCTTCATTCTATCCATGACGCGGGATTTCTCGACGCGAGCCTTCATCATCTGTTCCACGGCCGCATTACGTACCTTGACAGTAGCCGGGTGCTCGATGCGGAGCTTCGCCAACTCCTCCTTCTGTTTCATGACGAGGGCCTGCAGCATCTTCATCGAGGAACTACTATTCTCATGCGTCTTCTTCCAGCCGGCGTTCTTCTCCTTCAACAGGTCGATCTCGTGGCAGAGCTTCGCCTTGTCCTCCTGAAGTCGCAGGATTTTGCCGGTCGCCTTCTTCTCCGAGGCAATTCTCTTCTTCAGCAGCATCACCACGCCGGCGGTCAACTTCCCCTGCTGATTGAGCTCAGCGGGCATGTCGTTGAGGCTCTCTGTCAGCAACTCCATCAAGCCTTGGATGCACTCCTTCTGCTTATTGAGGTGCTTCTTGAGCTGATCGGGCATGCCGTCGCGGGATAACGACTCAAACTCCGCCGGCTCGGCATGTTCACCTCCATGGCTAGGGCGCTCCTGGGAGCTATCGCCTGCCTGTGAGAGATCTTTCAAGGTCACTGCGTGGCGGTGAGACCTCTTTTTTTTCCGCAGCCTTGGTTGCCGCTTCCTTGTTACGAGTAGTTCTCGACCTAGAGCTCTGCTCACCGGCCATGGCAAGGACGGACGAAGAAGAAGCACTTATGAGGAGGAAAGGTAGAGTAATTTTCGGTTAGGTAGTTCCCCTTTTTATAACCTAAGTACTAGCACTAGTAATACTAATACCTGCATAGTGGGAACACGTTCAGGTTTGGTACGTACTAGTAGGTGTGAGCAGGCTTTTGAATGTGATGGGAACAAGGTAAAGATTAATTGATGGTTTTGGTTTCGAGGGCCGAAACGGCTCCCGATGAGTTTAGCGGAACATAAATTTCAAGTACTATACTGCTCAAATGCGTAAATATTATGTTACTCTCAAAAATTGGCATAAAATACGAAGGAGACCAATGGAAGTACTACTAGTAATAAAGTCTTTCTTCCACCCTCACGTCCACTCAATTTGCATGCGCTGTATTAATTGACCATCAATGAAGTGAATGACTTTACACGCGTCAAGTTATCACATGGGGTGGATCTTGGTACAAAATTGCGTCCGCCCGTGTACCCGCGTGTGCGTGCGAGGGAATGAGTGCGTGCGTGGCATGCGTGCACATCTTCGCTTCGTGCATCTACCGCCAGTATGGCTCAGGGAGGACGAGTACATTCCTCTGGAACCAGCAGCACGTCACTGTAATCAATCCAAGCAAGGAGGTCACGACAACGCCTCCACATGTGCCACGTGGCTTCATGAACTGTAAGAGAGACACTGTGTAGCGTGCCATTGGTATTCTAATTTACGTGTTTAGCACATACTCGAAGTACTAGTAATTTACACGTGCATTGCACGCATCAGATTTTGCAACCAAATTATGAATAAATACCACACTATAGCATGTAAGCTCTTAGTCATATGTGCGTGATGTAGCCCTTTGTTTAATTCTTATAGTTCATCTCATTCAAAATCAAATTAGTTTTTATAAAAAAGCTAAGAACACGTGAATAGGAAAAACATGGGATTATAGTGGAATGTTGTATTGAATCCTACAGGATTGTACGAGTGTTTGATTGTGCATAGAAAAAATGCAGAATTCTTTCAAAGAGGTTTGAGTTGATGGCATGTTTCCTATGAAATCTAGTGAAAATGAATCATATGGAAAAATTCCTATGGTTTACAATCCTACGAATCAAACAACCAAGATAGAAAAAATTCCTAATGATTAGAATCCTCCAAAATTCCTTTGAGAATCCTTTGAATCAAAGAAGCCCTTAATCTATTTTATGATTCATGGAATTGTGCGTTGTAAAGCATAAAGTGAAAACAAATAATGGCAATTCAACTAGAAAAAAAGTTTGGGCAGTTATGATACGGAAGATTCTAGAACAAAAAAGAACCACTGTTGTTTTGAGGTTTGTGCATTATTCTTAAGTTCAACCATGGAGTCTGCTAGATTGTACATGTGGCAAAATCCGGTGGGGGCTAGAAGATGGTGCGAGGGGCCGAGTGGAGGGAGACTATGAAGGAATGCACAAGTGCGAGATCGATATTTAGAGAGAGGAGGCGAACACGTGCGCTGTTGCACGCAGTGGCGGAGCCATGAAAAATAAATGAGCTAGGGGGCCAAGCATTGCTAATCCTTTACGAGGAGGGTCAATTCATGAAATGAAACCTTTTTTAGCAGCAATTGTCTAATGATCACATTCATATTAGCCTCGATATATAGTGATGTTAGGGGGGGCAGGGCCCTTACTGCCCCCTGTCTTCGCCATTGTGCACGCATCTGAGAGATGAAGCGGAAGGCATGGATGATGAGAGGGGGACGTTGGATATATAATTAATGTGGGTGTATTAGCTATTTATGTTAATCCTATATAGAGAGGTATAGATTGATCGATGTTGACGTGGGAGATGTATAGATTGATCGATGTGGACGTGGGAAAGAGGGTGAGACCTCACTGGATATATCGATTGATCGGTTTGTGTGGAAAACTATGAAAGACCTAGCTATATACACACATACATAGAGGAACATCGATCATTGCGCATGCACGCGTGAGAGATAAAGAATGCCCGGTATGAGGGAGAGGGGGATGTGTGTGGGTGTGTGCCTTCATGGGAGACCGACCTGAAGAAAAAGATTGCATGCTTGCGATAGATAATGCCGACTGGTAGTGTATGTGCATGCATGCAAGAGAGAAAGTTAGTGGTACAATTATAAAGAGAAGACTACTATGTGTGTGTAAAAGAATAGGTGAGGTCATAATCAATGTAAAGTTGAATTCAAATATTTGAATAAGAGATCCTGATGTTTGAAACCGATGAATGCATGAATATAACGGAGATCTACGCGGTGTGCTTCGGAAACGAGCATGTTGTAATGTATACACATTGAACAAGGTCAGACTGATTTGAATTTGAGATACCGATGGCAGACATCATTTGCCCATGTCGCATCCGTGCATGTAATTGGAGATGATGGGCGGCTTTCGCATCACATATCTATATCTATACCCCTATATATATTATATTATATATATTTTTATATTGTGAGCAGGTAACTTTAACTTTGAAAGATGGTCGTTGGATGAGGCGAATCCAAAGGTCCAAAGATGGCAAATTTGAGCACTATTGGTCGTGGGATATCATCTAGATTCCACGAGATTTTGCCACATGTATAATCTAGAAGACTCCATGGTTGAACTTAAGCATAATGCACAAACATCAAAACACAAGCACTTCTTATTTGTTCTAAAATCTTCTGTATCATAATTGCCCAAATGTTTTTCTACATGATTTGCCATTATTTGTTTTTACTTCATGTCTTACAATGCACAATTCCATGAATCTTAAAATAGATTAGCTTTCTTATAAAAACTAGATGATTTTGAATGAAATGAACTATAAGAATTAAACGAACATCTACATCATGCATATATGACTCAAAGCTTGCATGCTATAATGTGGTATTTATTCATAATTTGGTTGCCAAATCTCATGCGTGCAATGCACATGTACCTTACTCTAGTCTAAATGGTGTTTGTGTGTGTGTTGTGCGTGTTGAGGTGCAAATTGTCTTCTTTTGGGTACACGTTAATCTTGTTCTTCCGAAATTTCAAGCCACGCCTTGTTATGCCAAAAATTGAAGCTAGCGTCTCTGTCTATCGTGCTGCGAAACTCCCGCCTCTTCAACCCGCGCCTTGTTAGCCCGAAATATTTAAGATATATCTTTGTCTCGTTGTGATCCGACAACTCCCTCCTTCTCAACCCACGCCTTGCTATTCCAAAATTACAACGCGCGCGAAAACTCCCACCTCCTGTGAAATCCCGACACGTGAAATGCCCGTGGTACCCCTGAACCGAAAGAACCGCCTCAAATCGGTGGGGGGTACTTTCATAACTTACCCCACATTTCGGACAACCGCGTCTCTAAGCCATGGTTCCCCACTGCCATCCCATCCGCCCACCCATTCATACACAGAGGCTGCGAAAACCCGTGACGAAACCCCACACCCTGCTCCGTCCGCCACCCAGCCAGAGCTTCTTCCCCGACGACGTCGTCCACAGCAACACCTCGATGTCCCTCATCCACCGTACCGGATGAGGATCCGTCGTCGATCTCATCGTCCCGCCGGTTCAGCCACCCCGTCCTCCACCTCCAAGGAGCTGCCCCGATGTTCCCCTCGTCTTTCGCGCTACCTCCATTCCCACACCGCCGTCTTCACCTGCACCACCTGAAGAGCATCATCATCACCGTTTCCTCGGATGAAGCTGTGGCCTAATCGGCGCCACCAAAGAGGTTGTACACTAATCGCCGCATTTTCTTCTTGATTCGATCTCACGGTGCTGCCGGCGCTCGGTCCCGAGCCAACATGGCGCGGCTCCATCCACAGCGGTGTCGCCGACCACTTCCTCCACGGCGTCGCTCCCTCGGTGGCGACGTCCACATCAGTAGGAGCTGCTGCTGCTTTAGCTCTCGCTCGCGCTGCTGCTCTGCT
Organism: Triticum aestivum; assembly: GCF_018294505.1. NCBI lineage: Eukaryota > Viridiplantae > Streptophyta > Magnoliopsida > Poales > Poaceae > Triticum > Triticum aestivum. The sequence continues at coordinate 75,387,389 of NC_057804.1, forward strand.
CTTTCTCTCGGTCGCCTGCCTGGTCTGCTCTTGCTATTGCTCTTGCTCGCGCTACTGCTCTCTCTGTTGCTCTTGCTTGCGATGCTGCTCCGATTTGGCTACACTTCAGTCGACTGAATCGACTTTTGGGTTAGTCGATTTCCAAGGGGTGGGCTTGCCTGGGTGAAGGAAGAACCAGCCGCAGCGGGAAGGGGGGCTCGCCGGAGAGGTACCCCACTATCTATCTTAGGGTTCAGGATGGGGGCGGTGGTCGCCAGCGGTGGCGGGGCGGTGGTGTGGTGATCACCGGAGAAAAAGCTCGGCACGGG
>NC_057804.1:75388217-75435089 GCF_018294505.1 Triticum aestivum
GGTGGGGAGTGTTTTCGTGGCGGGCGGGGCGGCGCACCGCCGGCCGCGGGCGGCGGGGGGCTGCTGTTTGGCCGGTGGTGGCTGGCGACTCAGGGGGGTGTTGGTTGAAGATGAACCGCAGGCCCTTGATTTCGTATCCAACGGCTGCAAAATCAACTGACTAGAGATGAAAAAGTCAGTCGACCGACGTGTAGCCTCACCTTGCTAGTGCGATCAGTTTCGACAGCAAAATTCAGTTTCGACAGCAAAATTCAGTTTCGACAGTTAGGTTCAGTTTCGATAGTTAAGTTCAATTTTGACAGTTAAGTTCAGAGATGAGCAGCTGATGTATTTTACATCTAGCACTTTTTGGTTATGTATTTTACGTCATGTATTGGAGATGCTACTAGAATTCCACTTAGGTTAACGTTGTTCGTTGTCTCTCTTGTCCTGCTTCAGCCTCGGCATCGTACAACTCACCAAAGCTGCTCCAACAACGAAACCCTCCATCACAGCAGAACAGTACCTCGGGCTCCATCTCTAGACGCCTAAGATCTTCTTCCCCTCCTCTGACAGCAAAGTCAGACGGAGCATCCTCACCGGCCAACCCAATCACGTTGAGATCGACATGGCTTCGCCAAAGAGATTATACACTTCTTGCATCTCTTTTTTACTCTACATGTTATATATATTGTCCACTGAGCACTCGTAGTAATGGGAAATACGATTATTTTATCCTACTATATGACAAGCAGTGAGGTACCAGGCAACTTAGCTATCCGTGATGGACTCTCTTGAACGCCATCATTATTTATCTCTGCGTGTTTGAGCTATGCATTTGTCGATGGGCCTGGGAGTTGAGCTAGTATGGCAGTGGCCTGGGTCCAAAGTAATAGAAGTAGCACAAAAACTTTTTTTAGTGTAGGATTTTCCTTACTCAAGCCTGCCTACTAGAATCGCTAGTGCTTGAAAGGAAAAGTGAATGAAAAACATAGGAATTGGAAAGTTTCCTATGGTACTACTTTTCATGAATTTGGTGCAAAGGAATGGAGCAAAGGAAAACTGTAGGATTTGTTCCTTTAGTGTCTCCTTGAAAGAAAAACCATACAAATTCTAATTTCCACTTCTCCTCCTTTTTATATTCCTATTCATCAAGCACAAGACTAATAGATAGTAGCATAATAGCATTATAACTGTACATTTTCTTGTGGTTTGACTTAATCTCACCATGCTTTTTTGCATCCTGTGATCTTCCAATTGTTGTGAATCAAACACCCAGATTGGCAGAAATCCTGTGTTTTTAAATTCTCTGTTTTGCACGTGCATTCCTATCCTATTCCTGTCTATTTCCTATCCATGCATTGTTAGAATCCTCAAATTCAAACAAGCCCTTACTCAATTACTTCTGTTACAGATATGTTTCAAAGAAAACCTTGTGTGGTTTGTCCTGCTCCTGCGGTGTTGTGTTCCACCCCAGCTCAGCTGCTCCAATGACGGAAGGGTTTACCACAGCAAGGATCTGCTCTCCAGACTGTCTTTCGCCGCCTCAAATCTTCTTCCCCGCCGCCGGCAACCACGACAACTGCATTACCATCATTAACTGAGCAGATGACCTTGAGGACTACACGGGGTCCGCAAGAGAGGTCGCACTCTTCCGTGTCTGCTTACGTTATGCGTCGCTTAATATGATGACATGCTACATTATCGTCGTGTTCACCTATTAGACTCCGAGTCAGGTCCAAACTAATGTTGAAACTTGAGTTTTTAAATGGTTGTGGGGTACATATTGGGGCAGCAATCAGTACTATCTGTCTACTATCTGGTTAATCTCCGGTGTCTACTATGAGTTTCATGTTGGGTGCAAACAAAAATTAAAGGAGCCATTATCTGTATTTTTTAACTAAAGCTATTATCTGCCTGCTATCATTGGTTTTGGGTCTATCGACAGTTTGCTACCATCACTCTGGATTTGTGCATGCACTCCTTACATAATCTCACTATGTTTTATTCCTATGCATGCCAGTTATTGTACACAATGGAACTGATCATGTAGAGCAAAAGAGACGAGCCTTGCATGGCAATAAAATTTCATGCAGACGTCGTTCCATGGTGGGCGCAAAGGCAGCCCCCCTCCACCCATTTCAGATCGTAATCAAGAGGAAGATAACTGTTCCGAGGGGGATTCAGAAGGAGAAGACCACTCCTATTTACCCCATGAGATCTTCGCTCTAATTTGGCATGCTGATGTTGGTAATATCATGCATATGGTGCCTTGCATTGCTTACTATATACATTAAATATGTCATCTGCTTAGTTTAGACATGCTTTGTGTCAATGCCATCTGTTTTGTTTCTTTATCGTATATGTGAATCATGCAATGCCATCTTGTCTAGCCAGGCATCATATGTGTGAATTTTGCAATGCCACCCTGGTTAGCCAGTCATCTTATATGTGAATTATATCATGCCATCATTTTTTATGTGTTAAATTTGTCAACAATTTTAGTACATTCAATTACTCTTCCTGTGCATCAGCCATTCGGCACGGTCATGGAGAAATCTGGAGTGGAAACAAGGTCTTCAGAGCAGACAATGCTATTTGACGAAGCGCATGTCTTGCTGGTTACAGATAGCTCCTCAGAGGAGGACTCAGAGACAGATGACCAGTCATATTTCCCCCTAAGGTGCATGCCCTAACTTGGCAGGGTTATGTTACTCATATCGTGCGTATGGTATCTTGCATTGCTATGTCATTTGCTTAGTTTAGACATGCTTTGTGTGAATGCCACCTGTTTAGTGTCTAATTACTGTATATGTGAATTATGCAATGCCATCATGTTGCAAGACATTATATATGTGAATTATGCAATGTTATCTTGTTGCAAGGCATTATGTATGTGAATTATGCAATGCCATGTTGTTTAGGCAAGCATCATATATGTGAATTATATCATGCCGTCCTTTTTTTGTATTTCTCATTGCTTTTATCGACAATGTTTGTATATTCAACTGATCTTCCTGTGCATCAGCCATTTGAATTGGTGATGGAGAAATCTGGAGTGAAAACAAGGTCTTCAGAGCAGACAATGCTACCTGCTGAAGCAGATATCTTGCTGGTTACAGATAGCTCTTCAGAGGAGGATTCAGAGGCAGATGACCAGTCTTATTACCCCCTGAGGTGTATGCTCAAACTTGGCAGGGTTATATTACTCATATAATGCATATGTTGTATTGCAATGCTTATTTTTTACATCATATACACAATATTGAATGCCATCTCCTTAGTTGACACATCATATAGGCAATTGCCCTCTGGTCACTTCCTTAGTATATAAATCATATATTTGAATTATGTCATGCCATGATGTTTACATCGATAGCATGTATCTGAATTATGGCATGCCAACCCATTTTATAAAGACATAATATAGTTATATCATCTCATCCTGTTTACATAGTCATCATATTTTAAATTATGTCATTCTATCCATGAATTATATCATGCCATCATGTTTCCATCGACGGCATGTGTGTGATTTATGGCATGCCAACCACTTTAATTGACACATCGTATAGTTATATCATGTCATCCTATTTACATAGTCATCATATTTTGAAGTATGTCATTCTATCCTGTTTAGTTAGCCATCATACATGTGAAATTGTGTCATGCTATCATGTTTAATTAGCCATCATATATGTGAAATTATGTCCTGCTATTCTGTTTGCTTAGACAACATAAATGTGAATTATTTCATGCCCTGTTTTCTTCCCTACTATAAATTGCACCTGTCTATCTTACAATGTTTGTACATTCAATTACTTTTCTTGTTTATCAGCCATTTCAATTGGAGCGAGTGATGGCAGTATATGTGGGAGTAAAAACACGGTCTTCAGAAAATATCGTGCTACCTGTTGATGCAAATAGAACCACGGTTGTACTTGCCCAAGAATCAGCCCCACCACACATAACCCACACTCATGTTGTACCCCTACCTAGTTGGACAGAGAACCAGCTACACCCCTTCTAACCCCAATCCCAGCAGATAGACACCCAGTTCCCGTTGACACAGCACCGTCTCCACCACAGAGCACCCAAACACGAGCAGTTAGTAAGGCAACTGCAGTGCCCAAATCACGAGGACCACCACTCCGAACCCTAAGTCAACGCTTAAAGCAGAAGAATAATTGTTCTCAGGTCAGGTTCCGTAGCTATGGTTCATACTACTTTGCTCTTGCATCACTGTATTTACTGATACCAACCAATTTCAAATTTGAAGGATGCAATTGAAACTCCAATGGCGCAACAGGTATGTTTTAAACATGTTTCTTCAACGTGTTTGGCTGTTTGCTGTTGTAACTTGCTCTATGTTGATTTCAGTTTCAATTGAATAAACAGTTATGTTCTCATGCCATGCACATTACAAGTGTTGTTATTGTTGTGTAGTTTCCCACACTTATATTTTGTCTATGCTGCTTTGTCTTAAATAGATATGATTCGAACTGTATCTATCTTGATTTGGCAACATGAACTAGAATGATATAGACCATACAGTGACCATACTACATAGATATATGTTTGTTTCATGCTGTTATCCTATCCACCTTACTACTGAACTGGTTTACCAAAATGAGTTTCATATACTACATTGTGAACCTGAGATGTGTTTGTTTGTTTCCCTTTTAGAACGCAGATAAAATATTGGAGAAGAGTACCCTATTATGCAATGGTAAAGGAAGTAATGCAGATAAGGTTCAAGATAGTGAGACATCCCTGTTGGTCTCCAAGAAAGCTGATAAAAACTATATTGAGGACACTGAGACAACCCCAAAGTCCTGTCTTGATGTAGTGTTCGAGTTACTGGCTACCACTGCTGGCACCAGCTCTTCGATCTCGTTGCCTGAATCAGTTCGGCTTCTTGAGTCTCAACTTCAAGTTGAAAGACATCGACCAGATGTTATGCGACAGGAAGCGGAAGGACTCAGAAAGTCCCTGCAAAATTCAGATGCATACTTTCTGGTACAACAGCAGGCGCTGGAGGACTTAAGCGCCAAACAAGAGAAAGTTAATAAGCTTGCTAAGCATCTTGCCGGCATTATGGGTACCCAGGATATTGTTTCTTGAGCTCTTCTGAAGTGGTTTCAGTTCTGGACTTGTTTTGCTGCGGCGTTTATATGCTGCTGTGTTCCCTATATTTGCACTGGTGGCAAACTTTGATGCCCAATGGATGTAATATGTGTAATAGCCGTGATAGCCTAGTGTAAGTTGCTTGCTTATTTATTTCCTTGTTGTCTTGTTTATTTGTTTGCTTCTAGTCAGTGCAGTTCTTTTTATGCGGTTTGCTAGTGGCGGCAACAACCTATTTTTTAAAACTAGGCCACAATAACCATGGGCTAATATTTACTGTAGTGACACTCCACCTACGGGCCGTAGAAACAGTGGGCCTTCCACGGGCCATAGAAACAATGGGCCTTCCACGGGCCGTAGAAACAATGGGCCTTCTACGGGCCGCAGAAACAATGGGCCTTCTACGGGCCGTATCATCAATGGGCCTTATACGGGCAGTATGATCGATTGGCCAAACATGGGCCAATAACAGGCCGCATTATGGCCGTAAACGGGCTAGAGTTGGATCGTCCGTTCATGGGCTGACCATAACGGGCCATCGTTAAAAGGCCATATTTCATGACGCTATGAAAACGGCCCAATGTGTTAACGGACCACAAACGGGCCGACTATAACCACGGGCTGAATTTGGCCCATAAGCAGAAAATGACTGTAACGGGCCGTAAGTAAACGAATGCTGGAAATGAGCCCAAGAATAAATGGGCTCTAAGAAGGCCGAAAAGATAACATGGGCTGGAAACGGCCCAACGGAATAACCGGCCCTTAATGGGTATAAAGTGATACATTGTTCATTACGGGCCAGTTTCACCACGGGTCGTTAATGGGTGTAAAGTAATACACTGTTCATTACAGGCCAGTTTCACCACGGGCCGTTAATAGGCCAAGAGTTACATAGGGCCTCATACGGGCCGAAAGACGTCATGGGCCATACATGGGCCAGAAGTGAAAACGGGCTGGAATCATATTGGGTGGCCCAGATGACGCTACTGGGCCTAATTCGGATAGGGTGTAACTGGCCGTGGGTTAGCGGGCTGTAAATGGGCTATATGTGAACATGCCGTTAATAGGATTTACATGGGCCGGCCCGCCACCTTTTGACCAAGTCAAATGGGCCGGCCTTTTCACAGGAATGGGTCTCTGTTGGGCCGTGCCACGTGTCGACGTATCATAGGCGCCTTCTGTCCAATGAGTGGATGACATCTGTCCCAACGGTGAGCCAACACGTGTTTCTTCCAGCCAATGATGATTTTACACGTGGAAAATCCCCATTGGTCAGGGCTGTTAACGGGTTATCGGATCCAAAACCCAACCCGATAGCTTAACTACGTTGGATGCCACGTGTCGGTCACCCTTGACGAAAGCACTTCTGTGACGCGCGATTTATCATCAGAGAAGTGGACACTTCCGTGATGATAATTTTGGTAATGTCATGGAACACTTCTACGACAGCATAGGTATGACTATCTTGATTCTGTCATAAATTTGTCATGGATGTACATGCATGACAAAAAACACGACCTACTGTGACAAACACGTATCATCACGGAAGTGTATTTTTTTTGTAGTGCAACTCGATAGTAAGTCACACCATGGCCCAACAGTTATAATTATTCTTGCACACTTGGTATTATTGTGGCACTGGTTTCATGATGAACTATGGATAATGTGATGATCGTAAGTGATTGGCTTCAGGTGTGATCCGGGTATGATCACCATTTGGTTACAGTGGTAACCCATCTGGTAAGTGAGTCTAAGGGACTTGGTGCACATGTCGGTTTCATTGCATCCGTTGTATCACTTGCATTGCATTAAACCTAATTAATGGTCATGATATTGTTTGTCGTTATGCTTATGTTTGTTGTGAGCTTGCAAGTACATTGAATGTACTGACCTGGTGTGTCATGCCAGCTTTCACGCAAGACTAATCAGATCGGAGAGCGTCCCGCGTATAGCATCTTGTCCACGTTGGTGTTCCTGTACTATGGAGTTCCACTTCGTCGTTATTCCGCTGTCGTGTAGTTGATATGATCGAGGCCCTTTCATGTTCATTAAATAATGTACACACTATTTAGCTGCACCTTGTGTGCCGCTTGGCCTCTTATCTCGATGTAATGTCAGACTTATGTACCCGCTAGCATCAATAAAGCAGTTGTTTCTATACCATGATGTTGTGTGTTGCCAAAAGACTTGATCTCTGGGCTGGCAATGCAAGGTAAACCGGTTGCTCTAAGACGGGGTGTGTCGTGGATTTGTCACGGCAGATGTTCTAGCGAAAGGACTTAATCGTGGAGCCATCGCTACGAGTTTACTTGAAGGGGTTAAAGCGGACACAAAGACACGAGGGTTTTATACTAGTTCGGCCCCTTCGATGAAGGTAAAAGCCTACGTCTAGTTGTGACGGAATTGATATGATCTCGATGGCTAGGGAGCAAACAAGCTTCTCCTAGGCTCGAGTTGTGTGTCCTCTCCCCTGATCCGCCACCGGGTCGCCCCCTTATATACACGGGTGGCGCCCGTCGGTTCATAGAGTCCTAACCGGATCATACTCATACTCCGGTTGCTATCTTTCTATTCCTTACTTACAATACAAGCCATACATGCGGCCGGTTTACGGCTATATGCTCTAACCGTCTACAGGCCTTGGGCCTTCATCTGTTTACACCACTAATGAAGTTAACCCGGCCCAAGTAAGCCGGTTTATACCTAGTGGTAACATCCCCAACATTAGGCCCCAGATTGATTTGAATTGGTTCATGTCAATCCTTCACACCATCTTGCATCTTGGATATCTTCTGTTAATCGGCAAATCTCCATGTCATCACTATTTTTAGTTGCTGTAAACCGGCATGACGTCATCAGTTTTGGTTACCGTAAACCGGCATGACGTCATCGTGAAATTCATAACGCCCTCTTAATGACAGCTCCTGGATTCGCGCGTTTGACCTAGCTCGGCTGCCTTATAAATAAGACTGAAGGGTCATTTCCTTTCTCTTCCCCTTCGTCCCTTCTTCTTCTTCTTCCTCACGTCGCCGACCTTGCAACTCCGCCACTATCGTCGACCTCTGCCTCGTCTCGGGCCGCTGCATCAACCTGAATGTACCAGAGTGTTGCGGCGTCTTCCCGCATCTTCTCCGTTCCCGGCAAGTCCTCTCTCCTTCTTAACCTAGATCTGTTCTTAGGGTTCCATGTTCTTGCTATATTCATTGCGCGTTCATGGCTCCTCTCTGTCCTTGAACGCATCTGTGAACTGTTGATGTGCTTAATAGCGATCCTTTAGTATCCGCTTGCTTTTTCTCATCAAAGCTCATAAATCTCTTGCACATATCTGCTCGATGGTTCACTTCTGTTTCCGCCTTAGTCTTCGAAATATTTCCTGCTTTTATGAGCTTGTTGTAGATCCACGGCTGTAACATAATTTTGTGAAACTTGTTTCTGCATAACCAGTTATCCATAGTTTCAATTGCTTCTGATGCTTAGGCCAGGCGGTTTAACTTCACCATAGAGAAAAAATTGCTAGACCGGTATATATGTCATTAGTCCCCTGGTTGAACCGCCAGAATCCATCTGATGCTGCGTTGTAGAAGACCGGTTTATGGGCACTTCCTCTGGTTTACCGTAATTAGATCAACACCGTTTCATCCGGCATGTTCTTGAACCGGATCACTTATTTCTTGTAGATATCGTCATGGCCAAACAAGTGTACGAATGCAACTGGGTTCCCTCCCGTGTCACAGAATCACAACTGAATGATCTAGTCCTGATTGGCGCTTTGGATAGCAAAAACACGATTCATTGGAGGGTTCCTGGAGATGAATGTCCTCCTACGCCCCAGGAAGGAGAGGTCGTGGTCTTCACAGATCATATGGCCCGGGGCTTCAAACCGCCCGGCTCCAAATTTTATCGGGATGTGTTAGCCAACTTTCAACTCCGTCCACAGGATATCGGCCCCAACTCCGTCACCGATCTTTGTCATTTTCAAGTACTTTCTGAGGCATATCTTCAAGAGGAGCCTTCAGTCGAGTTATTTAGGGATCTCTTTCATCTGAACCGTCGGACTGAATTCACTGACGGCCCTAATACCGAACTGGGCGGTATGGCCATTCAGAAGAGGAAGGAAATCACCTACCCTCACGTCAAACTCCATACGCACCCCAAAGAATGGAACGTAACTTGGTTTTATTGCAAGGATACATCTCCTGCCAATGAAAATCCCTTGCCTGGCTTCCGTCCGGAACGGCTCAGCAACACTCACCCTTTTCCACAAAGGCTAAGCGCCAAGGAGAGAATTAAATATGCTCCTCAACTGTCCAAGCTCCGAGCCTTCATGGCCAATGGTTTAACAGGAATAGACCTTGCACGCTGCTGGATATCATGGAGCATTTTACCTCTAAGCCGGCGCCCAAATTTGATGTGTGAGTATACTGATAGTGTCGATGACCCACTCCGACACACTAAAATCCAGCTTCCAGAGGACGAAGTCACAGAATCTGTGAAAAAGATGCTGAATGAACCGGAGCACCTTTGTGCTCAAACCGGTCTGCTTCCTTACTGCACCACCAACAAATCGCCAGCGGTAATATTTTAATTGCTCTATTGTTGACCCGGTTTACTATTTTATACGTTCAATGTTTAATTGCTGCTGATCCAGGGTGATAATCCGTTTTGGAGTAAGAAACTTCCTCAAGATAAAACGGAGAAGGCAGGACGGCCAACCCGGCCCAAGACCAAGGTTATCAAGAAACCAGCTCATAAGAGAAAAACCACCGCTTCATCTGACCCAGCCATTGATGATGATGTGGGTAATCCAGATCTTGAGGTAGAACTTGATTCACTTGGCTTGCTTTTTACACGCCTTATTGATGATAATGCTTGCCAGGAGGACGCTGAAGCCAGCAACGCGGGTTTCGTTGAGGTAACCATTCTCTCTTCTGATTCAGAAATCCTGCCTTTGCCAAAGTTTCGCCGGGAAAACCGGAAAATTAAATTTTCTCATCCTCTTGCTTATCTGGATTCCCAATTTCTTATGAAGACCCAGCAACACGAAGCTCGCCGCACAACCCGGCACAGTGGCCAGGTAGTTACCTCTGCCGGTTTACCAAACAGTCCGGTTCGAAAACGCCGCTCCGAGGTCTCCGACCTTTTTATTGATTTAAATCGTAAAGCGGGTTTCTTCCATCAACCTCTTAATCCATCCGACTCCGATTATTAGGTCACTTCTCATTCATCATCTGGTGAATCGTCGGCCACCCAGCTACCACCTTTGAAAACAGTTGCTAGGTAAGTTAAACTGAACATATGCTTCCAGTATACCGCGCAACGGTTTACACTTTTCCTTAATTTTTATTTTTCTTTCAGGGCAAAACCGAAGCCAAGCAAGAAGGCCCGCCTGGATAGAGCGGCTAAAGAAAATGTGGCCCCAGAACATGACCAAGCGCCGGATCGTGAAATGTTTACTTCTGAAGATATCCCCAATGATCCTCCTCTGCAAGACGACGTTATCCCTAAAGAAGGTCTTATTAATACTTCAGCGTCTGCTGATCCGCCTGCCAGCTCTGTCCAGATTGAAAAATCCCAAACTCCTGCTGACAAAACGGCTGCACCAAACCAAACCGGCGAGTCAAAAGATGATGATGTTGTGATTACCGGTGTAGGCTGTTCTGAACCCGGGAATCCTGCCACCCTTACCAGGCATACCATCAAAGAGGATTCTTCCCCTTTGAACAAAGGAAAATGGGATGTTGAATTAGAAACATACGCCGCTCTGAATGCTCAAGATCTTCACTCTGGCTATTTAAACCGGCTTTACACTAGCCGTGACTATGACGCTGGTCTGGTCAAAATGATGAGGGATAAATTTGAGGTAAATTCCATCTTTCGTTTTTGCCATTGCATTCATCCCAGTAGCCCCCAAGGGCCGGTTTGTGACTTTGGTCAAACCGGGACATAATCCTGAATATAGTTTGTGAAATCCGTCGGTATAACCCTCGAAGGCCGGTTTAGCATAAGCAAACCGGGGCTAAAAAATAAAAAGCTGTCCTTAGAACATGACTTGATCAAATAGCCATTAGCCCCCAAGTGCCAAGTTGAATACTTGTATTGAGCTTGGGACTTTGTAATCGAACAATGTACAAAAAATTGAAGGTACATTAGCCCCCAAGTATCATGCATATAACTTTGTTATGTGGTTGATACTTCAATTTCTTGGCTCGCCTGTGCAAAGCTTGAAAATGCCATCTGTATGCAGGCTGAGATTAAAATCAAGGAAGACCAGATTGCCGATTTGCAGGAGGCCCTGAAGACCCAGCAAGCTGAAACAGATAAGGCCAAGCAAGAATTAACCAGTGCTTTGAGCACTGCTGAACGGCTGAAAGAAAATTTCAAGAAAGAGCGGTCTGACTGGGCCACTGAGAAGGCCGGTTTAATCAAAAGAGCAGAAAATGCCGAAGCGGCCCTTAAACCGGTGGTGGATGAACTGACGGCCGTACAGCGGCAAATACACTCCATGACTGCTGCAATCTTTGGTAAGCTCCTTGTAACTTCTGTGATGCATTTGAATCTGCTGTATCGTAAGTTCGGTTTGAGACCATTCCAATCTTGTTGTAGGCACACGTATTGGGCACTTAGGAAATGATGTGCGGAAGAAATTGAAAGCTGCCTACACCTTGGTAGAACAACTGTATACCGGAGTGTCACATCCCTAGTCTGGTATGACTTAGACTAGCTAGCCATTTGTGCATCATATTTAAATTTCATTTAAATTTGAAATGAGGATTGGTGGAACCCTCAGAATCATTTTTGAAAATGACCCAAATAAAAATTTCTCCAAAAAGGGTCCAAGAAAATGCTCATGTTGCTCCCTGAAAATATTGGACAGAAATAAAAATCAAAACAATATTTTAGGAGCTCATGGATATTTATTTTGGCCATTTGGATTAATTCGATAAATATTTGCATTGGAAATATATTAGTTATATATATTAATATATGTCCAAAAATTGTGCCTTTTGTCGAGGAGCTCTGGAATAATACCATTAGCCCCTACAAAAATTGGCATAAGCAAATAAAATGGTTTAGTATTTTTATTAAACCAAACAAATGCCAGAAAAGTAGAAAAGAAAAACAAAATTTAAAAAAATGCCTACCTGTGCTCACCTGAGGCCTGGCACTGTGCGGCCCAGCTGGCCGGCCCAGCCGACTGGCTAGCGCCAGTCGTCCTCCACCTCCCGCCAGGAGGCCAGGGGCGTGTGGCCGACGCGTGCGCACCGCCGTGCCGCCACGGCACCTGCCTGCCTGTCCTCCCCCTCGACGCCTGGACGTCCGGAACGTCGCCACGCGCTGCCCCGCACCGCTCTCACTCCCTCTCGCTCTCCCTCCTCCCTGGTTCTCTCTTCCCCGAGCGCACCCGAGCGCTGCCGCAGCGGCAGCTCACCACCGACGCGCTCCCCGCCGTTCCCTCGCCCCTCCGTAGAGTCCCCGAGCTCCGCCACGACCCCCTCTTCCTCTCCACCGAGCCACGAGGTCCCGGACGCGCTGCAATGCCGCCACCATCGCCGTTTCCGTCGCCGGCCACCGAAGATCGCCGCGGTCGATTCGCCGCCTCCGACGCCTCCCCGAGACCACCGAGCTGCTCATCGACCTCGCTGTGAGCTCCTCTTCCATTCCCCCTCCTCCCCGCGCTCGTTCCCGCACTCTAGCCGCCCTTCTCACCGGAGCCGATTGCTCCTCGCCGCCGGCCATGGCGCTGCCGTGGCCAGGGTCACCCCAGCTTGCGCCCGAGCATGTTACCAAGTTCGCCGCCCTCCCAGGAGCCCACAGAGCCCTCCCGTTTCCCCTCTAGTGCACCGCAGTGCCGTGCTCGACCTCGGCCGAACTCCGGTGGCCACCTAGGTCGACGCCGGCGCCGATTCCGGCCGCCCCGACCCCAACCGACTCCACAGGAAGACGCGGCGCCCTTCCAGCTATCCGTAGAGCCCCTCCTCCGTCCGTTTGGTCGCCGGAGCAAGAAACCCGAAGGCCTCCGCCGCCTCGGCCTCGCCGGCGACTCTCCGCCAGCGGGTTAGGCCCTGTTGACCAGGGGTTTGACCCCCCTGGGTCGATGACAGGTGGGGCCAGCCCCTGTTAATTAGTTTAGTTTTGCTAATTTGTTTGCCACTGACTCACTGACATGCGGGCCCGGCCCGGCTAATTAAACTAGGTTAGGTTTAAATTATATTAGGATTAGCCGTAGTCACTGACCAGTGGGCCCCACTGGTCAGGTTTGACCCGGACCAGCCCAGTTGACCTCTGACGTCGTGCTGACGTCATGCTGGCGCAATATATGATTTCTGGATTAAATTAAATCAGGAAATTCCAAAAATTGTTTTAAACTTCAAAAATTCATATCAATTCAACCGTAGCTCAGATTAAAATAATTTATATATGAAAAATTATCAGAAAAATGCAATCTTTCCATCTGTACTAGTTTCATGCATGACAAACCAACTTATACATACTGAATATGAGAAAACACATTATGGCATATATAAGAGACTTAATTTAGTAATGCATTTGAACCTTTGGTTCAAATGGACTTCAAACCAAATGTTTACTAGTTGCATTAGCTCAAACAGCATCACATCTACATGCCATGTTCATGCATCATGTTGTTGCATATGATTGTGTATTGATTGCCGGCACCGTTCCTTCTCGATAGGTCCTGCTCCGGAGACGTTCCAGAGTACCTGTCTGTGAAGCAGTGCCTCCCTTGTTGATTTACCAGGCAAGCAAACCCCCTTGTTCATTTCGATAAAACCCTACTCTCTCGCTCCTGCTCTCAGTTATTGCATTACGACAACAACGATTCATATGCTACTTTGTGCTGCGGTAGTTGAACCCATTCCTCTGCATGACCTGTCATTGCCACAGTAAATAGTTGAAACCCACTAGCATGTGTAGGAGTTGATTGAAGCCATTGTTGTGTTCCTACCATGCTATACCTGCTATTGCTTAGAGTTGTGTCAGGTCTGGTTCATTGGGAATGAATTGGAGTGTTACGATATGTTCTGATGCTGAGTGTTAAGTGTGTGAACACGATTTGGTAAAGGTAGCGGTGAGAGGCCATGTAGGAGTACATGGTGGGTTGTCTCGCTGGAACCGTCCTTAAGCACTGAGTTCTATGTATGTTGTCCAATGACCCGATACTACCACACATTGGGATCCTTAATTGACTCTCTCGGCTTATTAACCAACTTGATCTCTGTCCAGGAGTCGCAACTAGTTTCTGGTGTTTGTAGGTAGTGCTATTTTTCTACCAAGTGGCACCCGGCAGGGTGGGCTTGGGACAGACTAGGCACACGTGGCCCGGTGTACCGAGTGGCACCCGGTTGGTGGGCTCGGGAACCCTGCTCACATCGTTTGGGGCCGTGAGCGACACCCCGGCCGGATCTCCTTGCGGATGGAACCCGAATAGGCGATAAACCTGGACTAGAGTCTTGTGTGGTTAGTCAGGTCGTGGCCGACACCCTCGCCAGGCTTCCGCTTGAAGGTTGCCGAGATACATGACGTGTACATGGCGGTAAGTGGCGAGAGCGTGTGTGAAGAAGTACACCCCTGCAGGGTTAACATAATCTATTCGAATAGCCGGGTCCGCGGTTATGGACTTCTTGGATGCTTACATGGTACATAGACAACTTGAAGTGGATACTATAAAATGCTCAAGACAAGTGTGAGTGCTATGGATGGCCTTCTCGTAGGGAGACGGGGATGAATCCATAGTAGTGTATTGCGTGGTGATTAGTGGACTCGTGTACGTTGTTTCACCTCCAGAGTTTCTGTTAGTCGTAGAACAGGATAGCCATAGAGTCAAAGCTGGCTTGCTGCAACTAAACCCCACATTACCCTCTTGGTACAAATGCATGTATGATAGGATCTGATGTAAGTCTTGCTGAGTACCTTTGTACTCATGTTGCTTTAATTATGTTTTTGCAGCGGAGACTTCGGTCTTGCTAGTGTTCTCGTGGACTTCGACTAGTAGCTAGTACCTCAGCTACGATCTTGATCGGATGTTGTAGATAGTCAGGCTCTTCAGCCTTTTTCATTTGTAGATGTCTGTACCCAGACATGTAATGCTTCCGCTTGTTGCTTGTATGCTCTGTATGATGGGTTTTGTGACCCCTGTTTGCAATAAATGCTATGATGGCTCTTCTGAGCCTTTATCTATTTGAGTTGTTGAGTTATGCTGTGATGCCATGTTGTACGGCACATACTTGCATGTTATGCGTACGTGTAATGTGTATTGCTATGTGTGGGATCTGACTATCTAGTTGTTTATCCTTAGTAGCCTCTCTTACCGGGAAATGTCTCCTAGTGCTTCCACTGAGCCCTGGTAGCTTGCTACTGCTCCGGAACACTTAGGCTGGCCGGCATGTGTCCTTCCTCGATCCTGTGTCTGTCCCTTCGGGGAAATGTCACGCGATGAATACCGGAGTCCTGCTAGCCCGCTACAGCCCGGTACACCGGAGTCCTGTTAGCCCAGTGCTACAGCCTGGATTCACTCGCTGATGACCGACACGTTCGATGCTGGGTCATGGATGCCTGTCCCTGTAAGTTAGTGCCACTTTGGGTTTACGACTAGCCATGTCAGCCCGGGCTCTTTATCATATGGATGCTAGCGACACCATCATATACGTGTGCCAAAAGGCGCAAACGGTCCCGGGCAAAGGTAAGGCGACACCCGTGGGAATACCGTGTGTGAGGCCGCAAAGTGATATGAGGTGTTACATGCTAGATCGATGTGGCATTGAGTCGGGGTCCTGACAGCGCTGGTATCAGAGCCTGACTGCCTGTAGGATTACCAAGCCAAACTGGTCGAAGTTGAGTCTAGAAAATCTTTAGTTACGTAAGGGAATTGATTGTGGATTGGAACGTAAGGCTCTTTTTACTCCTTACACCTCATGACCTTCTGATCTGAGTCATCCTATCTTTCCGACGGGATTAAGGAACTAGGCTTCTCTTCCGTCTATCAGGATCACGTGTTACTACTCCGTAGTCCCTTAGGATTGGTTGATCAGAGTCATACCCCAGTTTTCAAGTACTTCCGATGTAGTCTGTTTAGTACTATCTCCGAACCTTGAGTGATGATGATGAGTATGTTACCACCCCATTTTTAGTAGGATGTCTCATTCTGAGCATTTTACTGTCGTTATGCTGCCGAAATTTCCCTAGGAGTTCGAGTAATACTAATCCGTTGTCCTACATTCTATAGCCTATAGATTGATGCTGATTCCGTCCTTGGTTCGTCTCTCAGGATGTCATCAGCTAAGCGAAGTTCCGTCGCTCGTAGCCAGAACCACGGAGATGGTAGGAATGAGGATCCTCCTGACCAGCCTTCGTTGACAGAGTTCATGTTAGAAATGGAGAGGAACAAGCGTGAGTCCAACCGCTTGTTGGCACGTATCGAGGAGAACACTGCACATCAGTTCAAAGGATCTGCTACCATTCATGACTTCATTCATTTGCACCCACCTACGTTTCATCATTCCATCGAGCCACTCGATGCAGATGACTGGCTCCGTAGCATCACCCATAAGCTGCTTTCCCCGAGGATAGCTGAAGATGACAACGTCACTTATGCCACATACCACCTGGAAGGTCCTGCTAGTCTTTGGTGGCAGAACTATGAGGCTATGCTTCCAGCTGGCCAGATTCCTACCTGGAGAGATTTCACTGAGGCTTTTCGCGAGCATCACATTCCCCAGGCCCTCATTGTTCGCAAGAGAGAAGAGTTCTGCAGTTTCACCCAGAGTAAGATGGCTGTTGATGCTTATAGCAGAGAGTTCGAGAACCTTGCCCGCTATGCCACAGAAGAAGTGTCCACGGATGCCAAGAAGCAAGCTAGGTTCCGGAAGGGTCTCAACCCCAAGTTGCGTCGTGATCTCCACCTGCATCATTGTGATACATTCCAAGCCCTTGTGAACAAGGCCATCAATGCAGAGACAGCTCAACTCACTTACGAGGAGTCTCGTAAGCACACCCGTGATTTGGGATCTCCCTCTGGCTCTAGTTCCCAAAAATGCCGGATTTGGGTTCCAAACTCCGCTCTTCCTTCCGGATATACACCGAGGTCATCTCATGTGGTGCCTTCCCCAGCTCAGTCGTATGTTCCACCCTTGCCTACTGGTAGACCGTTTGTCAGTGCGGGTCCCCGTCCAACCTCAGGGACTTGCTTCACATGCGGGAAGCCAGGACACTATGCACGTGATTGCTCTCAGACTAGTTATGCTCCACCGAAGGCCGAGAAGTCTGTTGGCTGTATTAAGCCATCACGCAAGATGATCAGTGTCAAGTCAGTTCCCACTGAACGTGGACGTGTGCATCACGTCTCAGCCAAAGACGCTCATGATGATCCAGATGTCGTTCTTGGTACCCTCCTTGTCAATTGCCACCCAGCATCAGTTCTATTCGATACTGGAGCATCTCACTCCTTCATTTCTGAAGGCTATGCTCGCTTGCACGACATGTCATTTTGTGATATGCCAACTCCGCTTGAAATCCAAACCCCAGGGTCTAGATGGCAGACCACCAGAATCAGCCATGGTAACGAAATCCTTGTTGATAGACTTGTATTCCTTGCATCACTTGTAGCCCTCAAGTCCTCAGATATTAACATCATCCTGGGTATGGACTGGATGACAGCTCATCATGCCAAGATTGATTGTTACACAAGATCTATTCAGCTTACACACCCGTCTGGCAAGATAGTCACCGTCTCCACTAGAGTTGCAAAGCGTCAGCTCTATTCTCTTAATGCCAGCCCTCTTCCAGACCTTGAAGATATCTCGGTAGTCCGCGACTTTCCGGATGTCTTTCCAGAGGAACTGCCAGGTGTTCCACCTGACAGAGATGTAGAGTTCGTCATAGATCTTATCCCAGGGACAGCTCCAATCTCCCGAAGACCTTACAAGATGGCACCCCTAGAACTAGCCGAGCTTAAGAAACAACTCGATGAGTCCTTGCAAAAGGGTTTCATCCGTCCTAGTTCTTCTCCTTGGGCTTGCCCCGTCCTCTTTGTCAAGAAGAAAGATGGTACGGACCGGATGGTTGTAGATTATCGTCCCGTTAATTTGGTCACGATAAAGAACAAGTATCCGCTTCCCAGGATCAACGACCTGTATGATCAGCTCGCTGGATCCGCAGTCTTCTCCAAGATGGATTTGAGGTTAGGATACCACCAAATCAAAATCAGAAATGGGGACATTCCTAAGACAGCTTTTGTTACCCGTTATGGCCAGTACGAGTACACGGTCATGTCTTTTGGTCTAACCAACGCTCCAGCTACATTCTCTCGCTTGATGAACTCGATCTTCATGGAGTACTTAGATAAGTTCGTCGTGGTTTACCTCGATGATATTCTTATTTACTCGAAGAACGAGGAAGAGCATGCCGAACATCTTAGACTTGTGTTAGAAAAACTCAGAGAGCACCGCCTTTATGCCAAGTTCTCCAAGTGTGAATTTTGGTTGTCAGAAGTGACCTACTTAGGCCACGTAATCTCTAGTAAGGGCATTGCTGTCAATCCCGAGAGAGTTCAAGCCGTTCTCGATTGGACTCCATCCGAGACCGTTAAACAAGTTAGGAGTTTCCTTGGTCTAGCCAGCTATTGTCGCCGCTTTGTTGAAAACTTCTCCAAAGTAGCCAAACCCCTCACGGAACTTCTCAAGAAAGATAAAAAGTTCGAGTGGTCCCCACAGTGTGAGTACAGTTTTCAGGAACTGAAAAGACGCCTGACTTCTGCTCCCATACTTGTGCCACCGGATTTCACTAAAGACTTTATTATCTACTGCAACGCCTCACGACAGGGACTAGGTTGCATTCTTATGCAGGATCGTCATGTGATTGCCTATGCATCCCGACAGTTGCATCCACATGAGGAGAATTATCCTACACATGATCTAGAGCTTGCAGCCGTAGTCTATGCACTCAAGACCTGGCGACATTACCTCCTTGGTAAACGTTGCGAGATCTACACCGATCACCAGAGTCTCAAGTATATCTTCACCCAACCGGATCTGAACCTTAGGCAAAGACGTTGGTTGGAGTTGCTCACAGATTATGATCTAGGGATTACCTACACCCCAGGCAAAGCCAATGTCATGGCTGATGCTCTAAGTCGTAAATCCTATTGCAACAATCTCATGTTGCAGCAAGGCCAACCACTTCTCCATGAGGAATTCTGTAAGCTTAACCTTCACATTGCTCCTCGCGGATTCCTTTCTACCTTGGTGGCGAAACCTACCCTTGAGGATCAGATCATCTCTGACCAGAAGTTCGATAGGGGGGTTATCCGCATTAAGAGAAACATTAAGAAGGGAGTTGGTGGGTGTTTCTCTATGGATGATCGTGGTGTTGTTTTCTTTGAGAATCGCTTGGTGGTTCCCAAGAATCAACATCTGCGACAATTGATTCTTAAGGAGGCGCATGAATCCCCTCTCACGATTCATCCCGGTAGTACTAAGATGTATCAGGACCTATGCCAGAGGTTCTGGTGGACTAGGATGAAGAGAGAAATTGCTCAGTTTATTGCTAACTGTGACGTTTGTCGTCGCGTTAAGGCAGAGCATCAAAGGCCTGCTGGCACCCTTCATCCTTTAGCTATTCCTGAATGGAAATGGGATAAAGTTGGTATGGACTTCATCACCGGCTTTCCCAGGACCAAGAGAGGGAATAACGCTATCTTCGTAGTCGTTGATCGTCTTTCCAAAGTGGCTCACTTCCTTCCTGTTCGAGAAAATATCACTGCTAGTCAGCTCGCTGACTTATATATTTCTCGAATAGTGTCACTCCATGGTGTTCCACTAGAGATTAACTCAGACCGTGGCAGTCTTTTCACTTCTCATTTCTGGGAGAGTTTCCAAACTGCCATGGGAACCCATCTTTCCTTCAGTACCGCTTTCCACCCTCAGTCGAGTGGTCAGGTGGAACGGGTCAATCAAATTCTTGAAGACATGCTCAGAGCTTGCGTTATCTCATTCGGTATGGATTGGGAGAAATGTCTTCCTTTCGCCGAGTTTGCTTATAACAATAGCTACCAATCCAGCCGCAAGCAAGCTCCTTTTGAGGTTCTCTATGGACGAAGATGTCGAACACCTTTGAACTGGTCAGAAACAGGTGAAAGACAATTCTTTGGACCGGACATGATCCAGGAGGCAGAAGAGCAAGTTCGCATCATTCGTGAGAATTTGAAAACAGCCCAGTCTCGTCAAAAGAGTCAGTATGATCGTCATCATAAGGATATGACTTATGAAGTTGGCGAAAAGGCTTACCTCCGGGTTACTCCTTTGAAGGGTATCCATCGTTTCGGTATCAAGGGCAAGTTGGCTCCTCGTTACATCGGTCCCTTTCGTATTCTCGCTAAGCGAGGAGAGGTTGCCTACCAGTTGGAACTACCCCCACATCTTTCTTGAGTTCATGATGTCTTCCACGTCTCTCAACTCAGGCGTTGCTTCTCGGATCCCATCCGCGGAGTGGACCACAAAACGCTTGATCTCCAAGATAACCTCACATACCGAGAGTACCCGGTTCGCATTCTTGATCAAGCAGAGTGTGTCACTCGACGTCAGAACATCAAGTTTCTCAAAGTTCAGTGGTCTCATCATTCCGAGAGAGAAGCTACTTGGGAGCGAGAAGATCGTCTTCGACTGGAGTACCCCGCTTTCTTTCCGTCGACCCCTGAATCTCGGGACGAGATTTTTTCAAGTGGGGGCGAGTTGTCACATCCCTAGTCTGGTATGACTTAGACTAGCCAGCCATTTGTGCATCATATTTAAATTTCATTTAAATTTGAAATGAGGATTGGTGGAACCCTCAGAATCATTTTTGAAAATGACCCAAATAAAAATTTCTCCAAAAAGGGTCCAAGAAAATGCTCATGTTGCTCCCTGAAAATATTGGACAGAAATAAAAATCAAAACAATATTTTAGGAGCTCATGGATATTTATTTTGGCCATTTGGATTAATTCGATAAATATTTGCATTGGAAATATATTAGTTATATATATTAATATATGTCCAAAAATTGTGCCTTTTGTCGAGGAGCTCTGGAATAATACCATTAGCCCCTACAAAAATTGGCATAAGCAAATAAAATGGTTTAGTATTTTTATTAAACCAAACAAATGCCAGAAAAGTAGAAAAGAAAAACAAAATTAAAAAAAATGCCTACCTGTGCTCACCTGAGGCCTGGCACTGTGCGGCCCAGCTGGCCGGCCCAGCCGACTGGCTAGCGCCAGTCGTCCTCCACCTCCCGCCAGGAGGCCAGGGGCATGTGGCCGACGCGTGCGCACCGCCGTGCCGCCACGGCACCTGCCTGCCTGTCCTCCCCCTCGACGCCTGGACGTCCGGAACGTCGCCACGCGCTGCCCCGCACCGCTCTCACTCCCTCTCGCTCTCCCTCCTCCCTGGTTCTCTCTTCCCCGAGCGCACCCGAGCGCTGCCGCCGCCGCAGCTCACCACCGACGCGCTCCCCGCCGTTCCCTCGCCCCTCCGTAGAGTCCCCGAGCTCCACCGCGACCCCCTCTTCCTCTCCACCGAGCCACGAGGTCCCGGACGCGCTGCAACGCCGCCACCATCGCCGTTTCCGTCGCCTGCCACTGAAGATCGCCGCGGTCGATTCGCCGCCTCCGACTCCTCCCCGAGACCACCGAGCTGCTCATCGACCTCGCTGTGAGCTCCTCTTCCATTCCCCCTCCTCCCCGCGCTCGTTCCCGCACTCTAGCCGCCCTTCTCACCGGAGCCGATTGCTCCTCGCCGCCGGCCATGGCGCTGCCGTGGCCAGGGTCACCCCAGCTTGCGCCCGAGCATGTTACCAAGTTCGCCGCCCTCCCAGGAGCCCACAGAGCCCTCCCGTTTCCCCTCTAGTGCACCGCAGCGCCGTGCTCGACCTCGGCCGAACTCCGGTGGCCACCTAGGTCGACGCCGGCGCCGATTCCGGCCGCCCCGACCCCAACCGACTCCACAGGAAGACGCGGCACCCTTCCAGCTATCCGTAGAGCCCCTCCTCCGTCCGTTTGGTCGCCGGAGCAAGAAACCCGAAGGCCTCCGCCGCCTCGGCCTCGCCGGCGACTCTCCGCCGGCGGGTTAGGCCCTGTTGACCAGGGGTTTGACCCCCCTAGGTCGATGACAGGTGGGGCCAGCCCCTGTTAATTAGTTTAGTTTTGCTAATTTTTTTGCCACTGACTCACTGACATGCGGGCCCGGCCCGGCTAATTAAACTAGGTTAGGTTTAAATTATATTAGGATTAGCCGTAGTCACTGACCAGTGGGCCCCACTGGTCAGGTTTGACCCGTACCAGCCCAGTTGACCGCTGACGTCGTGCTGACGTCATGCTGGCGCAATATATGATTTCTGGATTAAATTAAATCAGGAAATTCCAGAAATTGTTTTAAACTTCAAAAATTCATATCAATTCAACCGTAGCTCAGATTAAAATAATTTATATATGAAAAATTATCAGAAAAATGCAATCTTTCCATCTGTACTAGTTTCATGCATGACAAACCAACTTATACATACTGAATATGAGAAAACACATTATGGCATATATAAGAGACTTAATTTAGTAATGCATTTGAACCTTTGGTTCAAATGGACTTCAAACCAAATGTTTACTAGTTGCATTAGCTCAAACAGCATCACATCTACATGCCATGTTCATGCATCATATTGTTGCATATGATTGTGTATTGATTGCCGGCACCATTCCTTCTCGATAGGTCCTGCTCCGGAGACGTTCCAGAGTACCTGTCTGTGAAGCAGTGCCTCCCTTGTTGATTTACCAGGCAAGCAAACCCCCTTGTTCATTTCGATAAAACCCTACTCTCTCGCTCCTGCTCTCAGTTATTGCATTAGGACAACAACGATTCATATGCTACTTTGTGCTGCGGTAGTTGAACCCATTCCTCTGCATGACCTGTCATTGCAACAGTAAATAGTTGAAACCCACTAGCATGTGTAGGAGTTGATTGAAGCCATTGTTGTGTTCCTACCATGCTATGCCTGCTATTGCTTAGAGTTGTGTCAGGTCTGGTTCATTGGGAATGAATTGGAGTGTTACGATATGGTAAGTGTGTGAACACGATTTGGTAAAGGTAGCGGTGAGAGGCCATGTAGGAGTACATGGTGGGTTGTCTCGCTGGAACCGTCCTTAAGCACTGAGTTCTATGTATGTTGTCCAATGACCCGATACTACCACACATTGGGATCCTTAATTGACTCTCTCGGCTTATTAACCAACTTGATCTCTGTCCAGGAGTCGCAACTAGTTTCTGGTGTTTGTAGGTAGTGCTATTTTTCTACCAAGTGGCACCCGACAGGGTGGGCTTGGGACAGACTAGGCACATGTGGCCCGGTGTACCGAGTGGCACCCGGTTGGTGGGCTCGGGAACCCTGCTCACATCGTTTGGGGCCGTGAGCGACACCCCGGCCGGATCTCCTTGCGGATGGAACCCGAATAGGTGATAAACCTGGACTAGAGTCTTGTGTGGTTAGTCAGGTCGTGGCCGACACCCTCGCCAGGCTTCCGCTTGAAGGTTGCCGAGATACATGACGTGTACATGACGGTAAGTGGCGAGAGCGTGTGTGAAGAAGTACACCCCTGCAGGGTTAACATAATCTATTCAAATAGCCGGGTCCGCGGTTATGGACTTCTTGGATGCTTACATGGTACATAGACAACTTGAAGTGGATACTATAAAATGCTCAAGACAAGTGTGAGTGCTATGGATGGCCTTCTCGTAGGGAGACGTGGATGAATCCATAGTAGTGTATTGCGTGGTGATTAGTGGACTCGTGTACGTTGTTTCACCTCCAGGGTTTCTGGTAGTCGTAGAACAGGATAGCCACAGAGTCAAAGCTGGCTTGCTGCAACTAAACCCCACATTACCCTCTTGGTACAAATGCATGTATGATAGGATCTGATGTAAGTCTTGCTGAGTACCTTTGTACTCATGTTGCTTTAATTATGTTTTTGCAGCGGAGACTTCGGTCTTGCTAGTGTTCTCGTGGACTTTGACTAGTAGCTAGTACCTCAGCTACGATCTTGATCGGATGTTGTAGATAGTCAGGCTCTTCAGCCTTTTTCATTTGTAGATGTCTGTACCCATACATGTAATGCTTCCGCTTGTTGCTTGTATGCTCTGTATGATGGGCTTTGTGACCCCTGTTTGCAATAAATGCTATGATGGCTCTTCTGAGCCTTTATCTATTTGAGTTGTTGAGTTATGCTGTGATGCCATGTTGTACGGCACATACTTGCATGTTATGCGTACGTGTAATGTGTATTGCTATGTGTGGGATCTAACTATCTAGTTGTTTATCCTTAGTAGCCTCTCTTACCAGGAAATGTCTCCTAGTGCTTCCACTGAGCCCTGGTAGCTTGCTACTGCTCCAGAACACTTAGGCTGGCCGGCATGTGTCCTTCCTCGATCCTGTGTCTATCCCTTCGGGGAAATGTCACGCGATGAATACCGGAGTCCTGCTAGCCCGCTACAGCCCGGTTCACCGGAGTCCTGTTAGCCCAGTGCTACAGCCTGGATTCACTCGCTGATGACCGACACGTTCGATGCTGGGTCATGGATGCCTGTCCCTGTAAGTTAGTGCCACTTTGGGTTTACGACTAGCCATGTCAGCCCGGGCTCTTTATCATATGGATGCTAGCGACACCATCATATACGTGTGCCAAAAGGCGCAAACGGTCCCGGGCAAAGGTAAGGCGACACCCGTGGGAATACCGTGCGTGAGGCCGCAAAGTGATATGAGGTGTTACATGCTAGATCGATGTGGCATTGAGTCGGGGTCCTGACACGGAGCCCAACGGATCATCACCACAGCATCTCACAACAACCCGACGCCCTCTTTAATCTAGGACACTCTTAGCAAGCTGTCAATGCTTCCAGCCCGGATTGGGGAGCTGAAAAAATCCGCTGCCCGAACCGGAGCCATCAACGCCTTAATCCGGGCAAAGGCATGGGTGCCTGACTTTGATCCTGTGGAAGCAGCTCAAGGCTATCCGAGTCTGAAAGAAGATGGCTCTGAGTTCAAAGAAGAAGATTTAAGGGCCATAAACCGTGCAGTGCGCCCTCTGGCTTGCCAGCTAGCTGAAGAGGCAGATTTGACACATTATCAAGCGCAATATAATAATCAAAACAAGCGAGTGCCTGCCCCAACTGTTGAAGCGGAGAATCTGATTCCTCCAATCCGTAAGCACACTTATGCCCCTGATATTGAACTGTCTTCCCTGATCCATGAAGAAGCTGTTTTCCAAGCTTTAATGGGAATCGACTGGACCACTGTTGATTTCCAGCCAATGGGTAGAGACGAGGAAGCTGAAGCGGCGGAGGATGAGGAGCAGGCTTGAACCGGAAGTCGGTTTGAAGAGCTATTTACAACATCCTTCCACAAAAACAATAATTTTGTCTGGGCACCATGCTGCCTTGTAATAGGATAATTAAAACTTCTGCCTGGAATATGCCTTCGTGCATAAGTACTGAGGCTTTTGCTTGAAAAACTTTAACTCATATTTCCTGCAATCAGAAAAATTTGAACATGTTTGGGTATAAGGCTGGCTTTATCCAAGCCTGAAGCGGTGGTTTTTATAAACCATTACCGTCAAAAAGGGAGAAAGTAGCCCCCGTTCAAACCGTACTGACTTAATACGAGCCCCCTAGTTACTCCATGATGTAAACAGGGAAAAGGTAAACCGGGCAGAATCCTCCGGATTTAAAAGGGGGATCAAAAATCATTGGCTGACCCGGAAAAAATATACTTGTTGACATAAAGAAATCCAACAAAAACAAAAAACGATCAAACCATGAAAACAACATGGAAGCAAAAGTAATAATAAAAACCATTTGCAAAAATATGCTATACTGAGCTGTTCAGATGGCATTACCATGGTCGGATAGGATCAAGGCCCCCAATAGGAGTGACAATGATTCAGGTCAGCCAGGTCCCCAAATGACTCATGGCATATATGCCAGATCAAGAGGCGTAGCAATGGCTCGGGCCCGACCATGCTCCCAAATGATTTTGTGGCCTTAGGCCGACCAAGAGGCGTGACTGGTTCAGACTTGACCAAGTCCCCAAATGATCTGGTGGCTGTCGCCTATCAAAGGGTGTTCGTTGGTTCGGACACGGCCAAGGCCCCCAGTGATATAAAAAAACAAATATGAAGGGGTAAACCGGAGGCCGCTTTAAACAGAACCACTCCGTGTAACCTCGCATGATGAGACAGACAGAGACCCCGCTTCAGCTGAGGCTCCGGTTTGAGATATCAAAGATAATATATACATTGTTATAATATGTACATAGATAAAGCCAATGGCTTAAGTATAGTAAGGCCGAAGATGAGCTATATTCCACGGTCTGCCGGTCTCCTCTTCTGATGTACGTGAGTCTTGATGCTCTCGAATATCAATCAGATAATACGACCCATTGTGCAGATTCTTGCTGACAACGAAAGGTCCCTCCCAAGGTGGGGACAACTTGTGCATATCCGTTTGATCTTGGATGAATCGAAGCACCAAATCTCCTTCTTGAAAAGTTCTGGTTCTAACCCGGCGACTGTGATAGCGACGAAGATCTTGCTGGTAAATTGCCGAACGGGTGGCCGCTATATCACGCTCCTCGTCCAATAGGTCCAAAGCATCTTGCCGTGTTGTCTCATTGTCTGCCTCAACATAAGCTGCCACACGAGGCGAATCGTGCCGGATGTCACTAGGGAGAACTGCCTCTGCTCCATAGACCATGAAAAATGGCGTGTATCCTGTGGACCGGTTTGGCGTAGTATTTATACTCCATAATACAGATGGTAGCTCTTCAACCCAACATCTTGGTGTTCTTTGCAATGGGACCAAAAGCCGAGGTTCGATGCCTCGCAAGATTTCCTGATTAGCTTGTTCTGCCTGTCCATTGGACTGGGGATGTGCCACTGACGACACATTAAGTCGGATGTGCTCTCGTTCACAGAACTCCTTCATAGCGCCCTTGGATAAATTGGTACCATTATCAGTAATGATATTGTGTGGAAAACCAAACCGGAAAATCACCTTCTTGATGAACTGTACCGCTGTTGCTGCATCACACTTGCTGACAGGCTCCGCTTCAACCCACTTGGTAAATTTATCAACTGCCACCAAAAGGTGAGTTTTCTTATCCTTGGACCTTTTAAAAGGTCCAACCATGTCTAGCCCCCAAGTTGCAAACGGCCATGTTATTGGGATCATCCTCAATTCCTGAGCCGGCACATGAGCACGCCTTGAAAATTTCTGACATCCATCACACCATTTAACCAAGTCCTCTGCGTCAGCATGTGCTGTCAACCAGTAGAACCCGTGACGAAACGCCTTTGCAACCAGAGACTTTGAACCGGCGTGGTGCCCACAATCCCCTTCATGGATTTCTCTTAAGATTTCACAGCCTTCCTCAGGAGAAACACAACGTTGAAACGCCCCTGATACACTGCAATGATGTAATTCACCATTGACAATCGTCATAGACTTGGATCGCCGGACTATCTGCCTGGCCAGAATCTCATCCTCTGGAAACTCCCCCCTTGTCATGTACGCAAGATAAGGGACTGTCCAATCCAGAATAACACGCAGGGCCGCCACCAATTGGGACTCCGGATCAGGAATAGCCAAATCCGCTTCACCTGGGAGCTTGACTGACGGATTGTGCAACACATCCAAGAAGACGTTAGGCGGAACCGGTTTACGCTGAGAGCCCAACCGGCTTAAAGCATCCGCCGCTTCATTCTTCCGACGGTCCACATGATCCACTTGATAACCCTTGAAACAACCTGCAATATTATCCACTTCCCGACGATATGCAGCCATGAGCGGATCTTTAGAGTCCCAAGTGCCGGACACCTGCTGAGCCACTAGGTCCGAGTCACCAAAACACTTAACCCGGCTCAAATTCATCTCTTTAGCCATCCGCAGACCATGGAGCAAGGCTTCATACTCAGCTGCATTATTAGTACAAGGGAACATTAAGCGGAGAACATAACAAAACTTATCACCTCGCGGGGAAGTTAATACGACTCCAGCCCCCGAGCCTTCCAATTGCCTGGATCCATCAAAATGAATAGTCCAATATGTGTGATCCGGCTTCTCCTCTGGTGCTTGCAATTCCGTCCAATCATTGATGAAATCAACAAGTGCTTGAGACTTCACTGCCGTCCGAGGCACGTACTTCAGTCCGTGCGGCCCCAGCTCTATAGCCCACTTGGCAATCCGGCCAGTCGCCTCCCGATTCTGTATAATATCACCTAAGGGAGCTGAACTGACCACTGTGATGGGGTGCCCTTGAAAATACTGCTTCAACTTCCGACTGGCCATAAAAACACCATAGACCAGCTTCTGCCAATGCGGATACCTTTGCTTAGATTCAATCAACACCTCACTGATATAATAAACCGGCCGCTGAACCGGATATTCCTTGCCTGCTTCTTTGCGCTCCACCACAATGGCCACGCTAACTGCCCGAGCATTAGCCGCTACGTATAATAAGAGTGGCTCCTTGTCGACCGGAGCTGCAAGAACAGGCGGATTGGCTAACTGCCGCTTCAGGTCCTCAAATGCCTCGTCAGCAGCTGGACTCCAGACGAAATTGTCTGTCTTCCTCAGCATTTGGTACAAAGGGATAGCCTTCTCCCCGAGGCGGCTGATAAACCGGCTCAACGCAGCGATTCGGCCCGCCAAACGCTGGACATCGTTGATACATTCCGGTTTAGCCAGAGATGTAATAGCCGTAATCTTCTCCGGATTAGCCTCAATTCCTCTGTTAGACACCAAGAAACCCAGTAACTTGCCTGCTGGAACACCAAAAACACACTTGGCCGGATTAAGCATCATCCTGTAAGCTCGCAAGTTGTCAAAGGTCTCCTTCAAATCATCCACCAGTGTCTCCTTATGCCTTGATTTTACTACAATATCATCCACATATGCGTGCACATTGCGGCCGATCTGCTCATGTAGGCAATTCTGTACACATCGTTGATAGGTGGCTTGGGCACTCTTGAGCCCGAAGGGCATAGATACATAGCAGAAGGCTCCAAAGGGAGTGATGAATGCTGTTTTCTCCTGGTCCTTAACCGCCATCTTGATCTGATGATATCCAGAGTATGCATCCAAAAAACTCAAACGCTCACAACCCGCCGTGGCATCAATGATCTGATCAATACGGGGGAGGGCAAAAGGGTCTGCCGGATAGGCCTTGTTAAGATCTGTGTAATCCACACACATACGCCAAGTGCCGTTTTTCTTAAGAACCAGCACCGGATTAGCAAGCCACTCTGGATGGAACACCTCAATAATAAAACCAGCTGCTAAAAGCCTGGCCATTTCCTCTCCAATGGCTTTGCGTCTTTCTTCGTTAAACCGGCGGAGGAACTGTTTCACCGGTTTATACTTAGGATCCACATTAAGAGTGTGCTCAGCGAGTTCCCTCGGTACACCTGGCATGTCAGACGGCTTCCATGCAAAAATGTCCTGATTCTCACGGATGAACTCGATGAGCGTGCTTTCCTATTTGGGATCCAGGTTGGCACTGATAGTGAACTATTTGGATGAATCGCCCGGCACGAAGTCAACAAGCTTGGTCTCAGCTGCCGATTTGAACTTCAGATCTGAATCCTGCTCTGTAGTTGGCTTCTTTAAAGGGGTCATATCCGCCGGATCAACATTGTCCTTATAATACTTCAACTCCTCCGTGGCACAGACTGACTCTGCATCAGCCGCATCACCTTCCTCACATTCCAAAGCGACCCTACGGCTCCCATGAACCGTTATGGTCCCCTTGTAACCCGGCATCTTGAGCTGCAAGTAGATATAACAAGGCCGCGCCATGAACTTGGCGTAAGCCGGCCGGCCAAACAAGGTGTGATATGGACTCCGGATCTTCACCACCTCAAATGTTAGTTTTTCCGACTGGGAGTCGTGCTCGTCCCCAAAAGCCACATCTAGGGCTATCTTACCAACAGGATATGCAGATTTTCCTGGCACAACACCATGGAATACCATATTCGATGGTCTGAGATCCTTGTCTGTTAGTCCCATGCGCCGGAATGTCTCATAGTATAGTATGTTAATACTGCTTCCTCCATCCATGAGTACCTTGGTGAATTTATAACCCCCCACCTGAGGGTCTACCACTAATGCTAGCTGGCCTGGGTTATCAACCCGGGGCGGGTGATCCTCTCTGCTCCACACGATAGGCTGCTCCGACCAGCGCAAGTAACGTGGTAAGGCCGGTTCAACAGAATTCACCGCTCACTTGTGGAGTTTTCGATCGCGCTTATCCAAACTAGTTGTGAAAACATGATATTGCCCATTGTTCAACTATTTTGGCTGGCTCTGATAACCCGACTGCTGCTGCTGCTGCTGGCTGTTCTGATTATTCTGGTGATTGTGACCGCCCTGATTGCGACCTGAACCGGAAGCTCCATCGTGATCCGGCCCGTGGAAACCGGATCCTGAACCGCCACCTGATCCGTGATCATACCGGAAAGCATCAGAGTTTTTGAACTCCTGCATGATATAACAATCTTTCCAAAGATGGTTAGCCGGCGCCTCCTTCGTCCCGTGCTTCGGGCAAGGCTGATTCAACAAATAGTTCAAACGGCTTGCGTTAGGATTGGGAGCCCCGTTACGATTTGCCGCTTTACCTCTGCGCTGCTGCCCCCTGTCCTGTGCGTTAGTGTTGGCCACAAAGTCCATGCTGCCGTCCGCTTTGCGCTTGCCTCCGTTTCCATGACCCGCTAGTTTGTTCTGCTACTGCTTGGAGTTGCTATTCTTCTTTCCCCTCCCTACTTCATTATCATTAAGCTCGGGATCCTTGGTACTGTCCGAATCGGCATACTTCACTAAAGCGGCCATGAGGGTTCCCATGTCATTACAGAACCGCTTCATGCGTCCCAATTTCAATTTTAGAGGCTCAAACCGGCAGTTGCCTTCCAGAGTTAAGACCACAGAGTCAGCATTAATCCTGTCAGATGAGTGCAAAATTTCCGAAACGCGGCGCACCCAATGGGTCGTTGATTCTCCTTCTTCCTGGACACAAGCCGCCAGGTCTACTATGGACTTGGGCTGCTTACATGTATCCTTGAAATTCTGTATAAACCGAGCCCGCAACTGGGCCCAGGAGCTGATAGAATTGGGCGGTAGGCTCTTTAACCAAGTACGAGCCGTGCCCTCAAGCATCATGGTGAAATATTTTGCACATGCGGCCTCATCCACGTCCAGCATTTCCATGGCCATCTCATAACTCTCTATCCATGCTTCAGGGGGTAAATCAGCGGTATAATTCGGCACCTTGCGTGGACCCTTGAAATCTTTGGGCAGGCGCACATTACGTAAAGCAGGGACTAAGCAAGGCACTCCCAGAGCGGATGTGATTCCTGGTCCGGCAAAGGTGGCAGAACGAACCGGTGTGAGTTGGCCCGCATTATCCTGTGCTGCTAACTCGGCCTCCCTTTGCACCCGGGCCCGGTTCACCGCATCCCGAGCATCGGCAACACCACCTGCCGGGTCATCACCGTGGGCCGCTTCACGGCCTTGCACATTGCTTGACATGGTCGGTTCATCTATGCGCCTGCTATAGCTCCGGCTCGGACGGGGCGTAGAATGAATCCGATCACGGCTATATGAGTATGCCTCCTGCTGAATCAGCGCGGTCCAGAGAAGCTCCTTAACCCGGCGCGTCTCTACTGCTTGCGGAGAATCCCCTTCGACTGGGATGGCCTCTAACCGTGCTGCGGCCGCAACAAGGTTATCCATATGATTCGAATAATGCCCCGGGGGTGTCTGGACCGGCGGAGGAACCACAATATTTTGGTGAGGGGGTTCCATCAGGCGAGGTTGGACCGTCGCTCCTTGCCCTGGTGCCTCAATCCGGTTTGTCTCCTGGTACCACGGTGGATTACTGGGTCCAGCTCCTGGAGTGTGAAAGAGATTTTGGGGGTCAAACCCTAACGGCAGGCGTGATCTGTGCTTCCGCTTCAAAATCTCCTATGATGCATTCTGGTCAAGCATGAGTTTATAGGCATGTGCGTCCAAAGCGGCCCGCCCTGCAGCCATCCGGTCTTTTTCCGCTGCCAGATCCGCTTTGGCTTGCACGATCTGCTCTCTCACCTTCGCAATTTCTGCATTATGAGCCTCTTGATCCGCCGGATCATCTTCTGCCATAAGCGCGGCTAGTGCGTCAAACAGATCAGATAGAACTTGAACCGGCGGGCGCACAAGGCCTCCTGCCCCTGCTGCCGCTGCCGCTGCGGCTCCAGAGAGCATTGCTGCGGCAGTTGAAGAATAATTCGCCGCCTGGGTGCCAGCCATGAATATTCCAACCCGGTTGATCTGGCCTGGGGGGTCCGGAATACTGTCGCCATCGGAACAACCCCTCACCTGATCGTCTTGCATCCGGTATAGCGACTCGGTCTCTCTGGTTGAAGACTCGTCGCCGAAATAGACGACGGTCTCGCTACCGTGCTCTGATTCGTCCTTACGCTCTCCTCCGTAGATGACTCCAACGAAGGCACACTTCATGGCCGGTTTAACCCGGGTAGATCTCGCACGCTGAGCCGTCTCGACGGGGTCGGTGTAGATGTCCGGCTCAGGCCCAGGCTCACTGATCTTGCCGATGAAGACATGTACGCTGCCAAAGGGGACCCGGTACCCATACTCGATCGAATCGGCCTCGGGACCCCATCCTGCATCATCGATGTAGATCCTGCCCCGACGACTCTTGGTCATCCGGCCCACTACATAGCCTTCAAGTCCCTTGAGCTTGCCCTCCAAGATCGTCAAACCATTGTGCGATAGCCCCACGGTGGGCGCCAACTGTCGTGGATTTGTCACGGCAGATGTCCTAGCGAAAGGACTTAATCGTGGAGCCATCGCTACAAGTTTACTTGAAGGGGTTAAAGCGGACACAAAGACACGAGGGTTTTATACTAGTTCGGCCCCTTCGATGAAGGTAAAAGCCTACGTCTAGTTGTGATGGAATTGATATGATCTCGATGGCTAGGGAGCAAACAAGCTTCGCCTAGGCTCGAGTTGTGTGTCCTCTCCCCTGAACCGCCACCGGGTCGCCCCCTTATATACACGGGTGGCGCCCGTCGATTCATAGAGTCCTAACCGGATCATACTCATACTCCGGATGCTATCTTTCTATTCCTTACTTACAATACAAGCCATACATGCGGCCGGTTTACGGCTATATGCTCTAACCGTCTACAGGCCTTGGGCCTTCATCTGTTTACACCACTAATGAAGTTAACCCGGCCCAAGTAAGCCGGTTTATACCTAGTGGTAACATCCCCAACAGGGTGCCACATGGCAAGAGCTGGTCAGCCATTCGGTGACTACCTAAAAATCTCTTGCGATTTTCTCGCTTTAGGCGATGAACCGGTCTCTATCAGGATAGGCGTTTACTGCACATATGTTCAAACTATCGAATAAATACCAGGGGCTGCACCTACAATCCTATAGTCAAGCTCCTATGGCTAAGTGAGAGTAGTAAACCTGCATAGTCTGATTGCCTGGTTCACTGCACTCACACCTCCTTCATGGACCAGGTCACTGGGTTAAGTGTGTTTCATGTGTTGTTCAGAACACCCCCATACTATCTATGTGAGGGGTCGAAGCCGACGATTGGCCAACTCTCAGTTTAAATAAATGGCCGCACAGGAGAGGAAATAATTTAAGGTGAAACAAGAAACATATTATACAAACGACTTGTTTTCATGAAGTACAAAGTTTGGGCCATTACATTCATTGAAAAATGATGTCCTTTGAGCATTGGCTCTCTACAATGCGGGATCCTTCTAGGACGTCGTTGAAATACCGCTTTGGCGTACGATGCTCCTTGCCTGTGGGCGGTCCCTAGGTTGCAAGATTGGTGGCATTAATCTTCGCCCACTGCACCTTGACGCAGGCGAAGGCCATCCAGGTATCTTCGATGCAGACTGACCTCTTTATAATGTCAAGCCGTGGGCAGGCATCGACTAGCCGCTTTACCAGCCCAAAGCAGCTGCTGGGTATGGCTTCAGCCCGCCAAAGATGGATTATAACATCCTTCATGGCCAGTTCGGCCACCCTATGCAGTTCGATCAGCTGCTCTAGCTGATCACCGAGGGGCACCAGATGCTCTGGCGCAAGATATTGCGACCAAAATAGCTTCTCCGTTGAGTTTCCCTCTTCGTCTCAAAAGAAATCCGCAGCATCAGCAATACTTTGATGCAGATCCGCAGATGCTCCTGGATAACTCCAAATGCGGGTCAGAAAGGTATACTTTTTCCTTACAAATTTGATCTGCATATTAAAAGCCTTACCTGTTACGATCTATTTTGCCTCTTGGATCTCCCGACAGGCGCCTTGGGCTTCGGCCCTGGACTCGCTCGCACTCTGGAGCACTGTAACCAATTCATAGTCTTGATTCGAAACATTGCGCTCCAAGGTGTCACACTTGCTTATAGCGTCTTTGAGCTCTTTTTGGACTTCCTCCAACCTGGGCTCATGTGTTTGGTGGGAGGCTCGCTCCTCCTTCACATCCTTCTTTGCCTTGGCCAACGCACGCTTCAGGGCTTCGACCTTAGACGCGTCACATATGAGCATAATCATAAATCTCGTTTAGGTAACAATTCGGCACTCATACTCTTTCGGATATGTTTTGGGTATTACATACCTTGCTTTTCCTCCAACTTCCACCTTAGTTCGGATACTTCGGCGGTGTGCGAGGTCGCCGCTCGCATCAAAGCATGTTCATTAAATGATACATATGTGTTAGCACCTATGAGGTTTGATTCGATCCTCTGATTCTGCCTTTTTTCGTGAACGCTGAACAGAGTCTCGGGGGCTACTACCTATATACAGGCATTCCTTTTGCAAATAATCAACAATATATTGCGTCACATACCTCAAAGCCTGCTAAAAGGCAGATGTAGGCTTCGCTCAATCCTCTTTTGGCGAACCGAACCTTTTCAGCCACCGTACCCATAAGGGTACTATGTTCCTCCACAATGAAAGCACTCTCAAGCGCTTCCACTAGAGTATCCGGCTCCTCCGGATGGACGGAGGATGCCGGTGGAGATTGCGCGCCCCCTCCTCTTGAAGGACGCTGTTCGCTCGATTCTGGAGCCATCTGGGCCTCCAGAATAGTATTCGACTGGGGGTTGAATTGATAATGGCCCCTGTCGCCGGTCTCTGGTGGGGATTGATTTTCCCCTCTCTTCGGCGTCGGAAGTTTTACCCTCCGTCTCCACCTTCACAGCCTCCCGCACCTCCCCGTGACCGGGAGAGATTCTTCGGGACAACACTTCAGTGTTGTCCATAGCGGTGGGTGGAGAAGCCTGCGGAGGCGATTCGCTCTCCATCTCGTTTGGCCCTAGCGAGCCCCCAGATGGCGATGATCGTTGGGGGAGATCGCGGGCTAGACTGCAATGTGCAGAATTGATGCATTAGAATCACAAAGCATGTAACCGGACATATATATGGTGTCTTTGGACACTTATGATCCTGTTAGGGGCTTCGGCCTGGGGCGCCATTCGGGAGTGGCGTCGGCATCCGATTTGGAATTATCCGAGTTGTAGAATTTCCTCTTCTTGGACGCCTCCGCTTCCAGTCCTCGGAAGTCACCCTCCTCTTCTTTCACCCCTTGAGGGGAGAGTTGCTCTCTTCCTCCTCTTCATCTTCATCATGAGAGGAGAGAGTCTTGGAGTCTTTGGACGCAACGTCCGAAGCACCTTTACGGTGGAGGCCACCTCTGGTCTCTTGGCCTTCTTCTATGGCACCTTATACGGCACCGGAACCAGCATCTTAGTCATTAGCGGGATGGCTGGGTCTTCGGGTAGCAGAGCCGGGCATTGGATCCGCTCCACCTTCTTTGTCCAGCCCTACAGGAGTAATGGAAAGGTCAATACACTCCTTGGGTATACAAACCAAAGTAATCATAATACTTACGGAGGTTGCCAGACGAGCTCAGTTGAGGCTGCGATCTTCGGTCGTGTCCGGCCACAACTTTTGGGCCTTGAATAGCAGTTTCCATATGTCTTCATGTGTCATGCCGAAGAACGTCTGTAGGGTCCAAGGAATCGCCGGGTCAAACTCCCACATATATTGAGTCCAGTGTTGACAAGGGAAAATCCGGCAAAAGAGCATCACCTAAATCACGCTGGCAAGACTGGTGTTCTTGTCTATTATGTCACCCTTGATGCGGTTCTGCAGCGTCGTCACCTCATCGGACGACGCCCAATCAAGGCCCTTTTCAGGCCACGATGTAAGCCGCAGGGGAGGATCGGACTTGAATTCGGGAGCGGCGGACCACTTGGCGTTGCGGGGTTCTTGCTGCCATCCCTTGACGGTTTCCACGAAGGTCCCCTTGGGCTAGTTGATGTTGGGAAGTTTGCTTACCATGGCGCCGCCGCACTCCGCGTGTTGACCTTCAACCACTTTTGGAATCACATTGAAGACCTTCAGCCAGAGGCCGAAGTGGGGAGGGGTGCGGAGAAATGCCTCGCACACTGATACATCACCAAGGTATGTATAATTTATGAATATTCATGCTATTATATTATCCATCAAGGATGTTTTATATGCATTTGTATGTTATTTTATATGATTTTTGGGACTAACCTATTAACCTAGATCCTAGTGCTAGTTTTTGTTTTTTCCTTGTTTTTGAGTTTTACCGAAAAGGAATACCAAACGGAGTCCAATGGACGTGCCAAATTTTGACAAATTTTATTGGACCAAACGAAGCCCTAGGAGTGCAAGAGTTGGGCCAGAAGAGTCCCGAGCTGCCCACGAGGGTGGAGGGTGCGCCCTAGGGGGGGCACGCCCCCTGCCTCGTGGACAGCCCGGAGACCCCCCTGACGTGAGACCTACGCCAAAAATTCCTATAAATACTGAAACCTCTAGAAAATAACCAAGATCGGGAGTTCCGCCGC
The DNA here is from genome assembly GCF_018294505.1 of Triticum aestivum. Taxonomy (NCBI): domain Eukaryota; kingdom Viridiplantae; phylum Streptophyta; class Magnoliopsida; order Poales; family Poaceae; genus Triticum; species Triticum aestivum. The sequence goes on from NC_057804.1 coordinate 75,425,301, forward strand.
CGCAAGCCTCTGTAGGCACAAAAACCAATCAGGATCCGTTTCTGGCACCCTGCCGGAGGGGGGATCCCTCACCGGTGGACATCTTCATCATCCCGGCGCTCTCCATGACGAGGAGGGAGTAGTTCACCCTCGGGGCTGAGGGGACGTACCAGTAGCTATGTGTTTGATCTCTCTCTCTCTCTCTCTCGTGTTCTTGATTTGGCACGATCTTGATGTATCGTGAGCTTTGCTATTATAGTTGGATCTTATGGTGTTTCTCCCCCTCTACTCTCTTGTAATGGATTGAGTTTTCCCTTTGAAGTTATCTTATCGGATTGAGTCTTTAAGGATTTGAGAATACTTGATGTATGTCTTGCCGTGCTTATCTGCGGTGACAATGGGATATTCACATGATTTACTTGATGTATGTTTTGGTGATCAACTTGCGGGTTCCATGAACTTATGAATAGGGGTTGGCACATGTTTCGTCTTGACTCTCCGGTAGAAACTTTGGGGCACTCTTTGAAGTACTTTGTGTTTGTTGAATAGATGAATCTGAGATTATGTGATGCATATCGTATAATCATGCCCATGGATACTTGAGGTGACATAGGAGTATCTAGGTGACATTAGGGTTTTGATTGATTTGTGTCTTAAGGTGTTATTCTAGTATGAACTCTATGACAGATCAAACAGAAAGAATAGCTTCATGTTATTTTACTATGGACTCTTGAATAGATCGATCAGAAAGGATAACTTTGAGGTGGTTTCGTACCCTACAATAATCTCTTTGTTTGTTCTCCTCTATTAGTGACTTTGGAGTGACTCTTTGTTGCATGTTGAGGGATATTTATATGATCTAGTTATGTTATTATTGTTGAGAGAACTTGCACTAGTGAAAGTATGAACCCTAGGCCTTGTTTCCTAGCATTGCAATACCATTTACACTCACTTTTATTACTTGTTACCTTGTTGTTTTTATATTTTCAGATTACAAACACCCATATCTACTATCCATATTGCACTTGTATTACCATCTCTTCGCCGAACTAGTGCACCTATACAATCTACCATTGTATTTGGTGTGTTGGGGACACAAGAGACTCTTTGTTATTTGGTTGCAGGGTTGTTTGAGAGAGGCCATCTTCATCCTACGCCTCCCACTGATTGATAAACCTTAGGTCATCCAATTGAGGGAAATTTGCTACTGTCCTACAAACCTCTGCACTTGGAGGCCCAACAACGTCTACAAGAAGAAGGTTGTGTAGTAGACATCAAGCTCTTTTCTGGCGCCATTGCTGGGGAGGTGATTGCTTGAAGGTATATCTTTAGATCTTGCAATCGAATCTTTTTGTTTCTTGTTTTATCACTAGTTTAGTCTTTAAAAGAAAACTACAAAAAAATGGAATTGAGTTTGTCTCATACGCTTCATCTTTTTAATATCTTTCGTGACAATGATGGGAAGGAAAATTGTGCTCAAGTGCTAGAAGAAGTCTATAAAATGTTTGGCACTAAATCTTTGAATGAAGAGCATGATTGCAATGTTGTTAGTATGAATTCTTTGAATACTCATGATGCTAATGATATGCAAAGCCACAAGCTTGGGGATGCTATGTTTGATGAAGATAATATTTTTAGCCTCCCAAGTTATGATGAGAAAATTTATTATGATGAAAGCGTGCCTCCTATTTATGATGATTATTGTGATGATACGTATGCTATAAATAATAAAGATAACCATGAAACTTGCCATCTTGATTTTAATTTTCAATTGGATTATGCTTCACATGATAGTTATTTTGTTGAGTTTGCTCCCACTACTATTGATGAGAATAAATTTCCCTATGTGGAGGGTAGTAAAATTTCTATGCAAGTAGATCATGAAAAGAATGCTTTATGTGCTTGTTATGTTTTTTAATTCATTCATGATGCTACTGAAAATTATTATGAGGGAGTAATATATGCTTGTAGGAATTGCAATAATATCAAGTTTCCTCTCTATGTGCTTAAAATTTTAAAGTTATGCTTGTTTTGCCTTCCTATGCTTGTTGATTCTTGTTCCCATAAGTTTTTTGCTCAAAAAATCCCTATGCATAGTAAGTGGGTTAGACTTAAATATGCTAGTCATATTATTCATGATGCTCTCTTTATGTTTCAATTCTTATCTTTTATGTGAGCATCATTGAAATCATCATGCCTAAATAGGGGCGTTAAACGGTAGCGCTTGTTGGGAGGCAACCCAACTTTATTTTTGTCCTTTCCTTTTTGCTCCTTTTTATTAATAAATAATTCATATATACTCTGGTTAGATGTGGTTTTATGTTTTAATTAGTGTTTGTACCAAGTAGAGCCTTTGGGAAGACTTGGGTGAAATCTATATGATCTTGATGTAAAAAACAGAAACTTTAGCGCTCACGATATTAGCTGCCATGTTTTACTGGAGAGTGATTTTAGGTTGATTCTTTTTTCAGATGATTAATAGACAAATTACTAAGGTCTACCAATTTAGTTCAGAATTTTTGGAGTTACATAAGTATTCGAATGATACAGATTACTACATACTGTTCTGTTTTTTACAGATTCTGTTTTCTATGTGTTGTTTGCTTACTTTGATGAATCTATGAATAGTATAGGAGGGTATGAACCATAGAGAAGTTGGAATACAGTAGATATTACACCAATATGAATTTATAATGAGTTCACAACAGTACCTAAGTCGTGATTTATTTTCTTATACTAACAGAGCTTACGAGTTTTCTGTTAAGTTTTGTGTTGTGAAGTTTTCAAGTATTGAGTAAAGATTCGTTGGACTATGGAATAAGGAGTGGCAAGAGCCTAAGATTGGGGATTACCAAGGCACACCAAGGTAATATTCAAGGACAACCAAGATCCTATGCTTGGGTATGCCCCAGAAAGCATCCCCTCTTTCGTCTTCGTTCATTAGTAACTTTACTTGGAGCTATATTTTTATTCACCACATGATATGTGTTTTGCTTGGAGAGTCATTCTATTTTGTTAGTATTTGCTTGATGTTATTTAGTATAATGTTCTACATCTATATTTTTAATAAAAACGTCAAGGATAGCCTTTACCATGCTTATTCTGCAAGTATACATGTTGCTGTTTCAAAACAGAGAGTCTACCATTGTTGCAAAAATTCCCTAGAAAAGTCAGAGAATGATATAATATTGAAACCTTTTGCATATTGAGATCTGATAAATCTTATATAGTGTATTATTTTTCTCATAATTTTTGGAGTTAGGGAAGTATGATGAATCTTGCATTCTTTACATACTATACTGTTTTGGCACATTGTTGTTATGTTTGTATTGTTTGCATATGTTTGCTTGCTTAATGACTCTATTTGAGGATAGGAGTATTAAATATGCAGAGAAATTTAGTATGAAATGTTGAATAACAATTTTAGTGATTTGTTACAGTAGAAAATGATAAGGTTTTTGCATTGGTTTATACTAACCTATCTCACGAGTTCTTGTTGAGTTTGGTGTGAATGAAGCTTTCGAGATTTAGGAAACCGAGATATAAAAGGAATTAAGGAGACAGAAAAGCTCAAGCCTGGGGATGCCCAAGGCACCCCAAGATAATATTTCAAGAAGGGTCAAACATCTAAGCTTGGGGATGCCCCAGTAGGCATCCCACCTATCTTCTTCAACAATTATCAGTTAGTATCGGTTGATCCTAAGTTTTTGCTTCTTCATATGATGTGTGCTATCCTTAAAATGTCATTTTGTTTTGTTTTGCTTGTTGTTTGAATAAAATACATTAGATCTGAAATTCTTAAATGAGAGAGAGTCTTCACATAGCTACATAATTATTTAACTATTCATTGATCTTCACTTATATCTTTTTGGAGTAGTTTGCCATTTACTCGTGTGCTTAACTTATATCCTATGAGTAAATGGTTGAATGAGTTGAATATCATAAGCTGAAATTATATATGTTTCATATGCTTATCCCATGGGGAGTAATGACTTCACATATAAAAAGTAGAGGTTGAAAATTTGTTGAATGTTAGCAAACATTGTATTAGTCACTTGAACAATTCATGAAAGAATATTGAAGGAAGAGAGATTTCACATATAAATATACTATCTTGGACATCTTTTGTAATTGTGAGCACTCATTAAAATATGACATGCTAAAAGGTTGATGTTGGACAAGGAAGACAACATAATGGGTTATGCTTTCCTATATCTGAAAAGTTATATTGTCTTGGATCATCCAACATGTTGAGCTTGCCTTTCCCTCTCATGCTAGCCAAATTCTTTTGCACCAAGTAGAAATACTACTTGTGCTTCCAAACATCCTTTAAACCAGTTTTTCCATGAGACTCCATCGTACCTACCTATGGATTGGGTAAGATCCTACAAGTAAGTTGTCATCGGTGCATGCAATAAAAATTGCTCTCTAAATATGTATGATCTATTAGTGCGAAGAAAATAAGCTTTATATGAACTTGTGATAGGGAAGAAATAAAAGCGATGGACTGCATAATAAAGGTCTTCATCACAAGCGGCAATATCAAGTGACGTTCTTTTGTGTTAAGTTTTTGTGCATCCAACCATAAAAGCGCATGACAACCTCTGCTTCCCTCTGCGAAGGGCCTATCTTTTACTATTATCTTCTACCCTTGTACAAGAGTCATGGTGATCATCACCTTTCCTTTTTACACTTTTTCCTTTGGCAATCACTTTGTGTTGGGGTGATCCGGATATATATATCCACTTGGATGTAGGCGTTCATAAATTATTATTGTTGACATTATCCTTGAGGTAAAAGGTTGGGAGGCAAAACTATAAGACCCTGTCTTTCTTTGTGTTTGATTAAAACTTTGGACCCATAAATATCACGTGAGTGTTAGCAATTGTGAAAGACTAAATGATAGTTGAGTATGTGGAGTTTGCTAAATCAAAGCTCTGACATAGACCCTTCCTGAAAGTAAGATGAATTGCAGTTGTTTGATGACTGAGAATGTGGTTTGCTAGTTTTCAACAAAGATTATGGTCTATGCTTTAACATGTGAATAGCTTGTTACTTGATCATGAAAAGTTTTATGAGATGAGCTACTATTATGACATATAATGATGCTAGAAAAGGTGACTGAAATTATCATTGATCAAACTTGTGCACCTGCTAGCATTCACACTTCATAAATTATTTCTTTTATCATTTTCCTACTCGAGGACGAGCAGGAATTAAGCTTGGGGATGATGATATGTCTCCAACGTATCTACAATTTATTGAAGTATTCATGCTATTATATTATCCATCTAGGATGTTTTATATGCATTTGTATGCTATTTTATATGATCTTTGGGACTAACCTATTAACCTAGAGCCCAGTGCCAGTTTCTGTTTTTTCCTTGTTTTTGAGTTTTACAGAAATGGAATACCAAAAGGAGTCCAATTGACGTGCCAATTTTTGACAATTTTTTATGGACCAAAAGAAGCCCCAGGAGTGCAAGAGTTGGTCCAAAAGAGCCCCGGGCTGCCCACGAGGGTGGAGGGCACGCCCTAGGGGGGCGCCCCCTGCCTTGTGGACAACCCAGAGACCCCCCTAACGTGAGACCTACACCAAAAATTCCTATAAATACTGAAACCTCCAGAAAATAACAAAGATCGGGAGTTCCACCGCCGCAAGCCTCTGTAGCCACCAAAAACAAATCGGGACCCTGTTCCAGCACCCTGCCGGAGGGGGGTGATACGTCTCCAACGTATCTACTTTTCCAAACAATTTGTCCCTTGTTTTGGACTCTCATTTGCATGATTTGAATGAAACTAACCCGGACTGACGCTGTTTTCAGCAGAACTGCCAAGGTGTTATTTTTGTGCAGAAACAAAAGTTCTCGGAATGACCTGAAAATCCACGGAGATAAGTTTCGGAAAATATAAAAAATACTGGCAAAAGATGAAGGACAGGGGGCCCACACCCTGTCCACGAGGGTGCCCTCCCCCTGGGCACGCCCCCTTGTCTCGTGGGGCCACTAGAGCTCTGCCGACCTCAACTCCAACTCTATATATTCCGTTTCGCGGAGTAAAAAATCAGAGAGGAAGTTTCATCGTGTTTTACGATACGGAGCCGCCGCCAAGCCCTAAAACCTCTTGGGAGGGCTGATCTGGAGTCTGTTTGGGGCTTCGGGGAGGGGGATTCGTCGCTATCGTCATCATCAACCATCCTCCATCACCAATTTCATGATGCCCACCGCCGTGCGTGAGTAATTCCGTCGTAGGCTTGCTGGTCGGTGATGGGTTGGATGAGATTTACCATGTAATCAACTTAGTTTTGTTAGGGTTTGATCCCTAGTATCCACTATGTTCTAAGATTGATGTTGTTATGACTTTGCTATGCTTAATGCTTGTCATTAGGGCCCGAGTGCCATGATTTCAGATCTAAACCTATTATGTTTTCATGAACATATGTGAGTTCTTGATCCTATCTTGCAATTCTATAGTCACCTATTATGTGTTATGATCCGACAACCCCGAAGTGACAATAATCGGGATACTTCTTGGTGATGACCGTAGTTTGAGGAGTTCATGTATTCACTATGTGTTAATGCTTTGGTACGGTACTCTATTAAAAGGAGGCCTTAATATCCCTTAGTTTCCACTAGGACCCTGCTGCCATGGGAGGGTAGGACAAAAGATGCCATGCAAGTTCTTTTCCATAAGCACATATGACTATATTTGGAATACATGCCTACATTACATTGATGAATTGGAGCTAGTTCTGTGTCACCCTATGTTATAGCTATTACATTAGGAATCGCATCCGACATAATTATCCATCACCGATCCAATGCCTATGATCTTTTCATATATTGTGCTTCACTTATTTACTTTTCTGTTGCCACTGTTACAATCACTACAATACTGCTATCTTTACTTTTGCCACTGTTACCATTACTATCATACTACTTTGCTACTAAAAACTTTGTTGCAGATACTAAGTTATCCAGGTGTGGTTGAATTGACAACTCAACTGCTAATACTTAAGAATATTCTTTGTCTCCCCTTGTGTCGAATCAATAAATTTGGGTTGAATACTCTACCCTCGAAAGTTGTTGCGATCCCCTACACTTGTGGGTTATCAAGACTAATTTCTGGCGCCATTGCCCAGGAGCATAGCTCTATTCTTTGAGTCACTTGGGATTTATATCTGCTGATCACTATGAAGAACTTGAAAGATCGAAGAACTAAAATTTATCCCTCAACTACGAGGGGAGGTAAGGAACTGCCATCTAGCTCTGCACTAGATTCTCCTTCTGTTATGAGTAAGCCTAAACTTGCTAATGCTAAGAATTCTTATATGTCGCATGTTATTGATGATGAAACTTCTGCTATGCACGATACTTATGATGAAACTACTTCTAGGATTGATACTATTGTGCCATTAGGTGAATTTCTTGACGAACAACTTGCTAGAGTTAGAGAGAATGAAATTATTGAAGATGCTATTATTGATGATAGTGATGATGAAGGTTCTCCCCCTAATTATGAATTGCCTGTTGTTCCCGAGGGTTATGTTATGGATGAAGAAACTGCTAGAGATTTTCTTGTTTGCAATGATAGATCAGATCTGAAGAAAGTACTAGCTAAGCTGAAACAAAAGACTCTGAATGCTAGAATGAAACATGACACTGCTTTTGCCACTTCACCTATCTTTGTTACTAATAAGGATTATGAATTCTCTGTTGATCCTGAGATTATTACTTTAGTTGAATCTGATCCTTTCTATGGCACTGAATCTGAAACTGTAGTGGCACATCTTACCAAGTTAAATGATATAGCCACCCTTTTTACTAATGATGAGAAGTCTCGCTATTATTATATCCTTAAGATATTTCTGTTCTCATTAAAGGGTGATGCTAAAACTTGGTTTAATTCTCTTGATCCTGGTTGTGTGCGTAGTCCCTAGGATATGATTTATTACTTCTCTGCTAAATATTTCCCTGCTCATAATAAACAAGCTGCCTTGCGGGAAATATATAATTTTGTGCAAATCGAAGAAGAGAGTCTCCCACAAGCTTGGGGGAGGCTTCTCCGATTACTTAATGCTTTGCCTGATCATCCTCTTAAGAAAAATGAAATACTTGATATCTTTTACAATGGACTAACTGATGCTTCCAAGGACCACTTGGATAGTTGTGCTGGTTGTGTTTTCAGGGAAAGGACAGTCGACCAAGCTGAATTATTATTGAACAATATGTGACAAATGAAAATAATTGGACTCTTCCTGAGCCAATTCCTGAACCAATTAAGCCAACTCCTGAGCCTATTCCTAAACCTACTCTGAAGAACAGAGGTGTTCTATTTCTCAGTCCTAAAGATATGCAAGAGGCAAAGAAATCAATGAAAGAAAAAGGTATTAAAGCTGAAGACGTTAAGAATTTACCTCCTGTTGAAGAGATACATGGTCTTAATATACCACCTGAAGAAACACATTGTCTTGATAACCCGACACAGGTAGTAAAGATAAATTCTCTCTGTAGATATGATAAAGTTGAAATTCCGTCTACTAGACTTGCCAGCCAGTGCTTAGATGAATTTGATGATTTTATGGATAAACAAGAAAATTTCAATGATTATGTTAGTAGACAGTTGAAAAATAATGCTTATATGATAGGACGCTTGAGTGATTATATGTCTAGAGTTAAGGGTGAACTTAAACTCACTAGTAAACATGCTTCTATGGTTACCACTCAAGCTGAACAAGTACTTAAGGCTCAGAATGAATTGCTAGATGAACTAAATAATAAACATGATTTTTCTGTTAGAGTGGATACAAGAACAGGTAAAATGACTTAGGAACCTTTGTATCCCGAAGGCCATCCTAAGAGGATTGAACAAGATTCTTAGAATAATAATCTAGATGCTCCTAGTTCCTCTAAGAAGAAGAAAAAGAAAAGTGACAGGACTTTGCATGCTTCTAGCGAACCGAATATAGAAAAACCTGAGAATCCTAATGATACTTCTATCTCTAATGCTGAAACACGATCTGGAGATGAACATGAACCTGATAATAATGCTAATCATGATGTTCATGTAGATGCTCAACCTAGTAACAACATGTAACACCCCGGATGTAACTTTCCATCTTTGTATCTCCAACTCTTGCCATTTTCGGCTATGTGATAGGATATTCCCTCCGTGGTTGGGTTTTGTCTTTTGTTTTGCATTTTATTCATGTCATGCATATCATATCATGTCATCATGTGCATTCCATTTTGCATACGTGTTCGTCTCATGCATCCGAGCATTTTCCCTGTTGTCCGTTTCACAATCTGACACTCCCACATGCACCGGTGCACCCCTCTTGTCTCTTTTCGTGTGCGGGTGTTAAACGTTCTCGGAATGTACCGAGCCTTGCCAAGTGGCCCTGGTATAGCACCGGTAGACCACCTGTCAAGTTTCGGGTCATTTGGAGCTCGTTTGGTACTCCAACGGTTAACCGCACTCTCGCAAAGGCCTCTTTTGTGTTGCAGCCCAACACCCCTCCAATACAGCCCAATAACCCATCTAAGTCACTTCCATGCTCTTCGTCGTCGGATCATGATCGTGTGGGCGAAAACCGCACCCCATTTGGACACTCCTAGCTCCCTCTACCTATAAATATAGCCTCTCCCCGAAATTCACGGGCAAACCCTAGACGAAATCGTCCCTGTCGCCACCGGACACGTCCGGCCGCCGCCGGACAAATCCAGCCGCCGCCCGCATCCAACCGCAGCTCGCCGTGTGGCCGCTCCGCCGCCCCCTCGCCGCCGGCCCGCCAGGCCTGCGGGAGGCCCG
>NC_057804.1:75435518-75447915 GCF_018294505.1 Triticum aestivum
GCCACCTCCGCCTCGCCGCCGGCCTCTCCTCTGCCCCGTCGCCGACCCCTTCGCCTCTGGTCGAGCCAGCCGCGCGCCATGCTCCTCCGCCGACCGGAGCCAGCCGCGCCATCCGGAGCCGGCCACGCCGCCCGCGGCTCCAACTCCGGCGACCGCGCCGTCCTCCGCACCTCCGGCCGCCCCGGCCTCTCCTCCGTCCTTCCCCGACTCCGGCAGCCGCGCCCCGAGCCTCCGACGAGCTCCATCTCCGGCCAGCAATCCTCGAAGCGCTCTTCGGATCAGATCGGATCTGAGCAAGGGTTGACTTCTCCCCCCGTTTTTCGTCTAAGTCATTTCTGTGATAAAATTTGTTGCATCTTCATCGCATCACATCTTTGCACCCGTGGCTCCATTTTGGGCGTGTAGCATACCGAATTGCTCGCCTCGAAGAGTACATAATTTCATTCCATTGCATCATTTACATTTGAGCTCATCTTGATGCCCGAAATGTTGTTGGAAGAGGGCTCATAAAGTTAGTTTCAGATTCTTATCAGAACGAGCTATTTTGTCATTTTTGCCATGATTGATGTGTGCATCCTATGGACTTGATCGCTAAATGAGTTTTGAACTATGCTATGTCTTCTTTACAGATGTGCTTACCATGTACTTTTGTGATCATTGTGGTGACTAGCACAAGCATGCAAACTAGGCTTCGTGATATTGCTGATTTGTCTCTGTTCTGCTGTAATTTTGATGCCATGTAAACATGTTGCTACAGAGAGATCCATGCATAATTTGAGATACTTCATTAAGGGTGTTTTGAACATATGGTTATGCTCTATCGATCCATGGTCCTGGTTGCAATTATGGAGTAGTCTAGCATGTCATTTTCATGCTCTACTTTTGCTTCAAAATGTTTCCTGGCAGATTGTTTACATGTTATTCAATTTTGCCGAGGTTGTTGTAGTTGATCCGTGTATGCTGTTGTGACACTCCAAAATTTTAATTTGGTTTTCATCAAAAAAAACTTTGTGGTTTTTGAAAAGAGGCCATTTTTTTTTTCAGAAAATCCTTCCCCTTAAAAACTTTCTTTTCTTTGGCAAGGATTTTTTTTCTTCAAACTGTGGTGTTTGATCTTTTGAAACTTCTTCTTTGTTGGTTCCCTCTCAAATTATTTTGGGAGTTTAATTTGTTTTTCTTGGGATTTTCATATCTTGGAAACCACCCATGACTTGGCATTTTTGCCCATGTGGTAAAACCCCTCCAAAACCTCCCCTACTCCTTGTAATCAGCCTAAGTTCTCTGTCCCAACTAATCCAAGCAAGTTTTGGATTTTATTCTAATTATTTTTCCCCTCAAATCAATTCTGCAAATTATTTGGAGCCTGAGTGATTTTCAAAGCAAGTACCCTTTTGCATTTGAGTTTTGACCTCAAACCAACTCTCCTGGATAGTCCTTTGTACCCACAACCCAGAACCATCTTGATCCACTCCTTCTCTTTTCAAAATTTTCAAAATTCAGTCTCTGCAAGTTTGGACCAGATTTGCCAAATTTGGTGAAATTCATATCTACACTTCTCCAAAAATTTCACCAAAAATCAGGCAGCCTACTGGAGCAATGAGAAGCCACTCCACCAAAAATCAGATCAAGGAAAAATCACCAGAGGCCAAATTCATTCTGTCAAACACCTTGCATGCACTGTTGCTGTTCAAAATTCAGAAAGATTCAGAGTTCAGTGTTGATCTTCGACAGAGGTTCAGTCACATGCCCACAGTGCCCTTGGCACGTTCCTCGCCGCCTCTTCCTCCTGTCTGGAGCATCCCGCACGCGCGCTTGGCATTGTCCCGGCGTCGGTGGCGCCCCTGGCCGCCCGCGCCGGCGTGTCTTGCGGCGGCCGAGACCCCGTTACAGCCAACAAGGGACAAGAACGGCGGCTCAACGCCGTTCCGCGCCGCCCATCACCCCTCTGCTCTCCGCGTGGCCTCATGCGTGCCAGCGCACGCCCGTGGCACCGCCACCGTGGCCGGCAAGCACGGGACGCGCTCCCTGCCGCCGACGGGCCCGCGCCGCCCCGTTCTGTCGAACTCACCCCCAAAGCACCAAACTCCAGCTCGATTAGCACCAAAACGGAACCGTGGACCTCCACGATGACGCCCAACGTCCTAATTACCCCGACCAAGCCCTGCGCCGCCGTAATCGTCACCGGAGACCCCCGTTCACGGCCACCGCCTCGGACCGCCTATATAAAGGGCCCCCGAGCTCACCCTCGTGCACGCATCATCACCACTCCTCACCAACGCCCCGCCAGGCCACTAGGAGGACCTCGAGGAGGTCTCCTCCCCCAACTCCGGCCGCCCCGATCCGCCTCGGCCTCCACCACGATTCGCTCCGGTGAGGCCAGCTCCGGCGCTCTAACCCCGTCAATTACTCCCTCTAGCTACCAGGAGCCTAACCCCCTCCTCAATTTGATCTCTGCAGCCCTCTCCGACGAGTCCCTCGACCACCCGAGCCGCCGTCCATCGGAGCAAAGCTCGCCGTCGACGTGGTACTCGCCGGCGACCACCACCACCACCAACCGACGCGGAATGGCACCCAGAACACGGAGGTACCCTCCGATCCCCCTGCCTCGCCGTGGATCGCCGCTAGCCACCACCGCGGCTCTCGGGCGCCAACGAGCTTCGTCCCCCCCTCCTCATTTGAAAGCTTAAACCTGGCGAGTGGGACCCCACCGTCAGCCTCTCTGCCCTCTCTATTGAATCGTTTTCTGGAAGCTCCTTTGGGCAAAATGCGCTTTCCCCTCTGGGCTGGCGTATTCAACACTGGAACGTTTTCTGTTTTTATAAGCTAGCCCCTGGGAACTTTCTGTTTCATTACAGATGAGTCCCTGGACAAAATCCTTTATAACTTTTAAACAGAAAGGTATTTTTGATTGATTCTTTTTCTGTTCTCTTTAAAATTTTGTCTAGTTTTTTATCAGATTTATTTGAAAAATATTTGGAATACTTTTTGTGCACCCCTTGGTATTTACGATAGCGCGCATATTTTCTTTATACCACAGATACCGAAGGAGGTGACGGAGCCGCGAACTTCACCGAGCTAGGCTCCGACTACTCCGAACCAGGAAAGCATGTTTGAACTTTTGATATGATGAGTGTCTTGGCATGTTTTGCATTTAGTTAGTTTCATGGCATGTTGATGAGCATATCGATGAACGCTATTTTATGAAATGTTGAGGTAAGTGAGTTCGATGATCCATAAGTGGATGGATGTGAGTATGAATGGCCATGTGTTGGCATGAGGATGGGTAAGATGGCAGTGTCGTAGCATGCCAGTCTTATGCCAGACTATGTGTCTTTAGTGTCAAACCGCATCAGTCCAGTTCCTCTCATTTCCTTCCCTGTACTACCACATGTTTTCCGCAAGGAATATGGTTTAGTAAGTTGCAAACCGCTTTCCTGGTACACACCAAAAGGAGAGGCCGTGATGATGGTTCCATGGCCCTGGATTAAAGCCAGTCATCCGGTCAGGGGGCATGGGTGTTTCCGGTTGGGACCGAGAGGGGGGCACCCCTTAGAGCGCGCGTATATAAATTTGATCCCATGCTATTCGAGATTGTGATCTCCCCGTCTCAAAAGTTTTTCTTGGACGGTGTCTAGGGTGATTCCTAGCATCGAGAGGTAGGATGGGTGTGTACTGGTTAGCTGTGTTTTTTTCTGACATACCGTAAACCGAACTAGTCCTTCGGGACTACGGAAATCCGTTGGCTGTGGGAAAAATTTTGTACAAACTCTGCAGAGTCATATATTCCTCCAAATCATCTATTCCATGTCCAAGATCGATATTATCTTATCCTGATCAAAATGTCAGTTTTTGATGGCAGAGACTCCGAGGAATCGCATGAGTGCTACGTCCGGTTAAATGATTATTCCTGTGAATGGACTAACCCATTTATTCTCATAAATTGAATGTTTATTATGAGTATTATTTACTTGTGAATAAAAGCCCTTTCTGCGATGTCGCTAAGACGCCCGACTATGGCATTTCTTTTAAAGCTCTTTCTGTGATGTCGCCCCGACGTCCGACTGTGGCATTTCTTTTAAAGCCCTTTCTGTGATGTCGCCCCGACGTCCGACTGTGGCATTTCTTCTAAAGCTCTTTCTGTGATGTCGCCCCGACGTCCGATTGTGGCATTTCTTTTAAAGCCCTTTATGTGGTGTCGCTAAGACGCCCGACTGTGGCATCATTTCCTTTTATTTATTTATTCACCTTTTGAGGTGTCGCTTCAGACACCCGATCAGTATTCATTTATGTTTTGTTGGGATTTCAGGCGGACTACCGCCATTTCCCTTTTACTTACCTTGTTATGCAAATTTTTAAATATGCATTGTTGAATTAATCATGACGCATTCATGCATGCATTTGTTATATCTTACGTCCGAACTGTCTTGCGAGTACTTTCAAAGTACTCACTGGCTTGTTGATTTGGCCAGATGCTGACGAAGGCGATCTCATGGATGAAGAATTTGATAGCGAGTCCGACACCTAGAGGAGTCCCAGTCAGTCCCGTGCGACCCTGGATTTGGTCACTATTTTATATCCGCTTCCGCTACCAAATAAATTCATCGAGCCTCACCTCGACGATCGATGAGATGACAGACTTAGAGTCTTGTATTTCTCTCCCCGCTGTGTTTCTCCACCACCGCCCTATCCTCGAGTCAGTAGTATGCCTCCACACCACTATGTCATGTCCGCCATTATGTATAATTATTGGCGTGCTTGTAATAATTTGGTTGAGCAACCGTAGTTTGACCCTGTAATATATTTTTTGCTACTGGCTTATTGTATCAAGAATTTGTCTACTAGTGAGGAGGATTTCTCTCATACTGGACTCAAAAGATTGGTTTCTCAATAAATATTTTTATTGGAAAACCGGTCGTGACAAGCTTGGTACCAGAGCCAGGCTGACTGTAGGAAGCCACTAGGTGCGATCGCTAATTGGTTATTAGCATGATAGAGCTAATTTATATTTTTTTTTGCAATTGTAGTCATTTTCTGTCAGTCAGCATAAATTTATGATCTGACCATGCAGAATTTTTGCCTACTTTTGTAGATGGCCGACAACAGCTGCGAGTCTCAGACCTTCGCCAACGTGCCCGATGGGTTCGTCAAGCTTCTTTCCTTCATCGTTCAGGTCGCGATGGGGCCATCCGTGCGCCCAGTCTTCACACTTTGCCAGCACCGAGTCAATGACAGTCTGACTATGCACCAGGCCGCGGTGCAGTTCAAGGGAGGGTGTGGTGAGTTACGCCGCTTCCGGTTCGTGTGAAGAGCCATGCCTACGGAGAGGCATGCTATACAGATGGCAGCCCGTGAGATGATAGCTCGCCTCAGGGATGTCCTTCCCGCGATGAAGACTCGTCGCTACCGCTATCTTCCATGCCATGTGCCTTACACCTGTCACTACGCATACTCCTGCCCCAGAGGAGAACGAGACGAGGCTTTTGAGATGCTCATTGAGTATCTCCGGGCCCTGGAGGCAGCCTTCGACAACCTGGTGGACGACTTCGTAGCTACCCGCATGGACTCAGTTCATGGCTGTGCTGCCAACAGGAGGGAGCTCCTACCCATTGCACCGCCACTGACTTTGGTCTCGTCCTCAGCATCTTATACGCCTACTCGTTGCCTGCCTTCTACCGAAGAATTCAACCAAGTCATTGCGCCCACCCCAGCGAGCACTGCACAACCCTTCGCGCCCACTCCTGTACGTATAGCTCCGCCCCTGGCAACCGCTCCGTCCACTCTGCGCAACACTACACGTATGGAGCCCATTAGCGAGGAGGAAGTCGAGTCCCCAACCTCGCTACGCCTCGCCCTCGGCAGGGCAAAGGAGGTCGTCAACATCTCTGCCTGAGTACGCCTAGCTGCCATGTAATGTACCGCTTTGTAAGATATGTACATAGGTTGTGAGAAGTAGCCTGTTTGCGCATCATGTAGGATCTGGAGAAGTGCACTAGCCAAAATAACATGTCAGGATTATGTACGCATATCCTGAGTGATGTATTGTATAATTACCGCCCGCGTGTAAGATATGTAATGAGCAGTCCTTCTCCGTGCGCAAGTCGATTTGTTTTTCTTAAGTAAGCTGGGTTATTTAGTTTTATTTGCCAGCTTTATGCATTTTTTGGAATTGTTTTTGCGACTCTTTCTGCTTTTCTTATGAGTTTTACAAAAAATATTTCCCCAGAGTGAAAAATGTCTCGTCCTTGGACTCGCTCCATGCCAACTCCACCAGAGGAAAATTATGATGCACAACCCAACAACGAGTTCACTCAGGGACAGTCAAGCCAACAGGGCAGTGAATCGACACTTTCACAAATGTGCCGCCTTTATGAGCAGAGTCAGCAACAACATCGGGAAATGATGAACCAAGTCATCAACATGGGAAATCACCATGGACAGTATCAGCAGCATTCCAAGTTATCTGAGCTACAGAAGACACGTCCTCAAACATTTTCTCACACTGACAAACCTCTTGAAGCCGAGGACTGGCTTCGAGATATGGAGAGAAAATTAATTAGTGCAAAATGTTCAGACCCCGAAATGGTATTGTATGCTCCGCACTATCTCACAGGAGCAGCCGCATCGTGGTGGGAGAATTTTCTGCACATGCATCCCAACGAAAATGACATAACCTGGGATGATTTCAAGGAAGGTTTCCGTGGTGCACACATTCCTAAGAGTATTATGAAAATCAAGAAGAGAGAGTTCGATGACCTCAAACAAAGGAACACGACAGTGTCAGATTACAACAGTCAATTTACTCTATTGTCCCGCTACGCCAATGAAGAGCGTATGACTGAAATCAAGAAGATGGAGAAATTCCTTGACGGTCTGGCGCCCGCGCTTAAATGCCAACTGGTCGTGCACACTTTTCCTGATTTTAAAACACTGGTGGACAAAGCCATTACTATGGAAAATGAGAGATGCAGTCTGGAAGATATCCGCAAGCGAAAAAGGGACCAGACTAATCATGCTCGCAATCACCGAAGCAAGATAGATTTTCAAAAGGGTGGGACACACAAATTCTCATCAAATGTCTCACGCCCAATCAAGAATTTTCATGCAAGGGACAAGGAATTCACCTATCGCCCCGGCATTACTTGTTACGCTTGTGGAGAAGAAGGGCACTATGCCAAACAGTGCCCCAAGCCAAGGAACTCAACCCCAAAGCCGAACAACGGCGGCAACAATTCCGCGCCCAAGTGAAACAATTTCAATCCCAACAATAACCACAGGAAGGGTCATCTGAATCACGTAACCAAAGAGGAGGCACAAAATGCTCCGGATATCGTACTCGGTACGTTTCCTGTCAACACAATACCTGCAATGGTTTTGTTTGATTCTGGAGCTTCTCACTCTTTCATTTCGAAAAGTTTTGCTTTGCAAAATAATTTTTCGATGCTTCCCTTGGAGAAATCCATGACCATCAAGTCCCCTGGGATTCAGCAAGTTACTCAGAATTACTGTTAGAATGTGGTCATTGAGTTCGAAGGATTGGAGTTTCACGCAAATCTTATTGTGTTGGAAAATAAAGGACTGGATGTCATCCTAGGGATGGATTGGCTAACCACCAATAAGGGTTTTATCGACTGTTTCAACAGGACCGTAATTCTCACACACCACCAAGGGAAGACAATAAGAGTATCAGCCAAGGAAGGAAAAATACCCCGGCAACCGAGATTGAATAAGGTGGACGTTTCTGAGCTAAACAAGGTTCCAGTAGTGTGTGAATTTCCAGATGTATTCCCTGAAGAGCTACCAGGCATGCCACCAGACCGAGAAATAGAATTCCGCATTGAGCTAGCACCAGGAACCACCCCCATATACAAGAAACCATACAGAATGGCACCATCCATGTTGATCTAGTTGAAGAAACAAATAAAGGAATTACTGGACAAGGGATACATTCGAGCCAGCTCCTCACCTTGGGGATCACCAATTTTATTTGCCAAAAAGAAGGATGGAACGCTGAGATTGTGCATTGACTATCGAGCACTTAACATGGTCACAGTCAAAAACAAATACCCGATGCCAAGGATAAACGATTTGTTTGATCAACTCACTCAGGCCAAGGTATTCTCAAAAATTGACTTAAGGTCAGGATACCATCAATTGAAGGTACGAGCGGAAGATATCCCCAAAACAGCCTTCACCTCCGGATATGGACTGTACGAGTTCACAGTGATGCCATTTGGATTAACTAACGCCCCAGCATATTTTGTTCACCTCATGAACAAAGTATTTATGAAGTTTATGGACAAGTTTGTCATGGTATTCATCGACGATATTCTGGTATACTCCAAGACACCAGAAGAGCACGCAGAACATCTCAGGATTGTGCTAGGAGAGCTCAGAAAACACCAATTGTATGCCAAGTTCAACAAGTGCGAATTTTGGCTAAGACAAGTAGGCTTTCTAGGCCACGTGCTGACCCAAGACGGTATCGCAGTGGACCCAGAGAAAGTCAAGGCCGTACTTGGCTGGAAGTCACCAGCCAGCGTAACGGACATACGGAGTTTCTTGGGAATGGCAGGATATTACCGCAGATTTATTGAAGGATTCTCCACCATAGCCAAGCCTATGACACAGTTTCTCAAGAAAGATAAGAAGTTTGAATGGACAGAAGCCTGCGAGAAAAGTTTCCAAGAGCTAAAGCGGAAGTTAATGACAGCACCGGTATTAATTGTACCCGACATACACAAGAATTTTTAAGTATATTGTGACACGTCCAGAAAGGGTCTCGGATGCTTGTTGATGCAGGAAGGCAAGGTCGTCGCCTACGCTTCAAGGCAACTTCGCAAGCATGAGGAAAACTATCCCACTCATGACTTAGCAATGGCAGCAGTTATTCATGCACTCAAGGAATGGAGGCATTTCTTACTTGGGAATCGATGTGAAATATATACGGATCACAAAAGTCTCAAATATATTTTCACACAGCCAGAACTAAACTTACGACAACGACGTTGGTTGGAGTTGGTAAAGGATTATGATGTTGGTATCCATTACCATCCAGGGAAAGCAAATGTAGTGGCCGATGCCCTTAGTCGGAACCCCAGCTCCGACGAAAACAAGCTGCACAGCTTGATGCCCGAATTCTAACAAGAATTTGCCAAGCTCAACTTGATAATGGTAGCAGAAGGCACCATATCGAACTTGGAAATACAACCCGACCTTGTGGGGAAAATTAAAGGAGCTCAGCCCGGTCACGCCAGCATCGAAGGCATCAAAAGAAAGTTGAGTATGGGCAAGGCCTCGGAATTCGTCATAGAAAATGAAGGAATATTATGGTACGGAGAAAGGCTCTGCGTGCCAAACATAGCAGAACTTAAATAGCAAATTTTAGCTGAAGCCCACACCGCCCCGTACTCAATCCACCCTGGAGGAACCAAAATGTATAAAGATATTCAGGAAAGATTTTGGTGGCACGGTATGAAGAGGGACATAGCCACCTTCATTGCATGTTGCGACTCATGTCAATGCATAAAAGCTGAGCATCAGAGACCAGCCGGACTACTGCAACCGAACAAAATACCTGAGTGGAAATGGGATGAAATAGGGATGGATTTCATTGTCGGACTACCTCGGTCACGACACGGGAATGATGCCATATGGGTCATCACTGACAGGTTAACCAAAGTGGCACACTTTATTCCAATAAAGACGACCCACACCACTCAGAGGCTTGCCAGGATTTATCTTTCCCGCATAGTTTGTCTGCACGGTGTCCCGAAGACTATAATATCCGACAGAGGCACTCAGTTCGTCTCAAGATTTTGGGAGCATTTACAACAGGCTCTGGGAACCCAACTAGCCTTCAGTACCGCATACCACCCACAAACTGATGGACAAACAGAACGCGTAAACCAGGTTTTAGAAGACATGCTGAGAGCATGTGTCCTCACATATGGAACCAGTTGGGAAGAAAGCCTGCCATACGCCGAGTTCACGTATAACAATAGCTACCAGGCCAGCCTACAAATGGCACCATTTGAGGCTTTATACGGACGAAGATGTCGTACCCCGTTAGATTGGTCAGAGACCGGAGACAGCCACATCTTCGGACCAGACATGCTGAGAGAAGCCGAGGAAAAGGTCAAGCTAATCAGAGACCGACTTAAGACCGCTCAAAGTCGACAGAAGAGTTATTATGATCAGAAACATCGTAGGGCCAGCTTCGAACCCGGTGAGTTCGTATACTTGAGAGTATCCCCTATGAGAGGACTGCAACGGTTTAAGATTAAAGGAAAGTTAGCACCAAGATTCATTGGACCATTCTGCATAGTGGCACGAAGAGGCACTGTAGCCTACCAGCTAGACTTACCCGAGGAATTATCCGATGTCCACGACGTGTTCCATGTCTCGCAATTGAGGAAGTGCGTAAGCAACCCAGAGAAACAAGTATCCCATGAAAACATTGACATGCAGCCAGACCTCACTTATCGGGAACGTCCCATAAGAATATTAGAGGAGTCTGAAAGGAGGACCCGACAGAAGACCATCAAGTTTTTCAAAGTCCAATGGAGCAATCACAACGACAGTGAAGCAACTTGGGAAAGCGAGGATTTTCTTCGGACAGAGCATCCACACTTATTTAAGGATCAGCTGAAATCTCGGGGACGAGATTTTTCCTAAGGGGGTAGGTGTTGTGACACTCCAAAATTTTAATTTGGTTTTCATCAAAAAAAACTTTGTGGTTTTTGAAAAGAGGCCATTTATTTTTTTTTCAGAAAATCCTTCCCCTTAAAAACTTTCTTTTCTTTGGCAAGGATTTTTTTTTCTTCAAACTGTGGTGTTTGATCTTTTGAAACTTCTTCTCTGTTAGTTCCCTCTCAAATTATTTTGGGAGTTTAATTTGTTTTTCTTTTAAAAAGAAACTCTATGAAAAACTTGGGATTTTCATATCTTGGAAACCACCCATGACTTGGCATTTTTGCCCATGTGGTAAAACCCCTCCAAAACCTCCCCTACTCCTTGTAATCAGCCAAAGTTCTCTGTCCCAACTAATCCAAGAAAGTTTTGGATTTTATTCTAATTATTTTTCCCCTCAAATCAATTCTGCAGATTATTTGGAGCCTGAGTGATTTTCAAAGCAAGTACCCTTTTGCATTTGAGTTTTGACCTCAAACCAACTCTCCTGGATAGTCCTTTGTACCCACAACCCAGAACCATCTTGATCCACTCCTTCTCTTTTCAAATTTTTCAAAATTCATTCTCTGCAAGTTTGGACCAGATTTGCCAAATTTGGTGAAATTCATATCTACACTTCTCCAAAAATTTCACCAAAAATCAGGCAGCCTACTGGAGCAATGAGAAGCCACTCCACCAAAAATCAGCTCAAGGAAAAATCACCAGAGGCCAAATTCATTCTGTCGAACACCTTGCATGCACTGTTGTTGTTCAAAATTCAGAAAGATTCAGAGTTCAGTGTTGATCTTCGACAGAGGTTCAGTCACATGCCCACAATGCCCTTGGCACATTCCTCGCCGCTTCTTCCTCCTGTCTGGAGCATCCCGCACGCGCGCTTGGCGTCTTCCCGGCGTCGGTGGCGCCCCTGGCCGCCCGCGCCGGCGTGTCTTGCGGCGGCCGAGACCCCGTTACAGCAGACAGGGGACAAGAACGGCGGCTCAACGCTGTTCCGCGCCGCCCATCGCCCATCTGCTCTCCGCGTGGCCTCATGCGTGCCAGCGCACGCCCGTGGCACCGCCACCGTGGCCGGCAAGCACGGGACGCGCTCCCTGCCGCCGACGGGCCCGCGCCGCCCCGTTCTGTCAAACTCACCCCCAAAGCACCAAACTCCAGCTCGATTAGCACCAAAACGGAACCGTGGACCTCCACGATGACGCGCAACGTCCTAATTACCCCGACCAAGCCCTGCGCCGCCGTAATCGTCACCGAAGACCCCCGTTCACGGCCACCGCCTCGGACCGCCTATATAAAGGGCCCCCGAGCTCACCCTCGTGCACGCATCATCACCACTCCTCACCAACGCCCCGCCAGGCCACTAGGAGGACCTCGAGGAGGTCTCCTCCCCCAACTCCGGCCGCCCCGATCCGCCTCGGCCTCCACCACGATTCGCTCCGGTGAGGCCATCTCCGGTGCTCTAACCCCGTCAATTACTCCCTCTAGCTACTAGGAGCCTAACCCCCTCCTCAATTTGATCTCTGCAGCCCTCTCCGACGAGTCCCTCGATCACCCGAGCCGCCGTCCGCCGGAGCAAAGCTCGCCGTCGACGTGGTACTCGCCGGCGACCACCACCACCACCAACCGACGCGGAATGGCGCCCTGAACACGGAGGTACCCTCCAATCCCCCTGCCTCGCCCTGGATCGCCGCCGGCGACCACCACGGCTCTCGGG
>NC_057804.1:75448121-75456414 GCF_018294505.1 Triticum aestivum
CCACCGTCAGCCTCTCTGCCCTCTCTATTGAATCGTTTTCTGGAAGCACCTTCGGGAAAAATGCGCTTTCCCCTCTGGGCTGGCGTATTCAACACTGGAACGTTTTCTGTTTTTATAAGCTAGCCCCTGGGAACTTTCTGTTTCATTACAGATGAGTCCCTGGACAAAATCCTTTATAACTTTTAAACAGAAAGGTATTTTTGATTGATTCTTTTTCTGTTCTCTTTAAAATTTTGTCTAGTTTTTTATCAGATTTATTTGAAAAATATTTGGAATACTTTTTGTGCACCCCTTGGTATTTACGATAGCGCACATATTTTCTTTATACCGTAGATACCGAAGGAGGTGACGGAGCCGCGAACTTCACCGAGCTATGCTCCGACTACTTCGAACCAGGCAAGCATGTTTGAACTTTTGATATGATGTGTGTCTTGGCATGTTTTGCATTTAGTTAGTTTCATGGCATGTTGATGAGCATATCGATGAACGTTATTATATGAAATGTTGAGGTAAGTGAGTTCGATGATCCATAAGTGGATGGATGTGAGTATGAATGGCCATGTGTTGGCATGAGGATGGGTAAGATGGCAGTGTCGTAGCATGCCAGTCTTATGCCAGACTATGTGACTTCAGTGTCAAACCGTATCAGTCCAGTTCCTCTCATTTCCTTCCCTGTACTACCACATGTTTTCCGCAAGGAATATGGTTTAGTAAGTTGCAAACCGCTTTCCTGGTACACACCAAAAGGAGAGGCCGTGATGATGGTTCCATGGCCCTGGATTAAAGCCAGTCATCCGGTCAGGGGGCATGGGTGTTTCCGGTTGGGACCGAGAGTGGGCACCCCTTAGAGCGCGCGTATATAAATTTGATCCCATGATATTCGAGATTGTGATCTCCCCGTCTCAAAAGTTTTTCTTGGACGGTGTCTAGGGTGATTCCTAGCATCGAGAGGTAGGATGGGTGTGTACTGGTTAGCTGTGTTTTCTTCCGAAATACCGTAAACGGAACTAGTCCTTCGGGACTACGGAAATCCGTTGGCTGTGGGAAAAATTTTGTACAAACTCTGCAGAGTCATATATTCCTCCAAATCATCTATTCCATGTCCAAGATCGATATTATCTTATCCTGATCAAAATGTCAGTTTTGATGGCAGAGACTCCGGGGAATCGCATGAGTGCTACGTCCGGTTAAATGATTATTCCTGTGAATGGACTAACCCATTTATTCTCATAAATTGAATGCTTATTATGAGTATTATTTACTTGTGAATAAAAGCCCTTTCTGCGATGTCGCTAAGACACCCGACTGTGGCATTTTTTTTAAAGCTCTTTCTGTGATGTCGCCCCGACGTCCGACTGTGGCATTTCTTTTAAAGCCCTTTCTGTGATGTCGCCCCGACGTCCGACTGTGGCATTTCTTCTAAAGCTCTTTCTGTGATGTCGCCCCGACGTCCAGTTGTGGCATTTCTTTTAAAGCCCTTTATGTGGTGTCGCTAAGACGCCCGACTGTGGCATCATTTCCTTTTATTTATTTATTCACCTTTCGAGGCGTCGCTTCAGACACCCGATCGGTATTCATTTATGTTTTGTTGGGATTTCAGGCGGACTACCGCCGTTTCCCTTTTACTTACCTTGTTATGCAAATTTTTAAATATGCATTGGTGAATTAATCATGACGCATTCATGCATGCATTTGTTATATCTTACGTCCGAACTGTCTTGCGAGTACTTTCAAAGTACTCACTGGCTTATTGATTTGGCCAGATGCTGACGAAGGCGATCTCATGGATGAAGAATTTGATAGCGAGTCCGACACCTAGAGGAGTCCCAGTCAGTCTGCTTCCGCTACCAAATAAATTCATCGAGCCTCACCTTGATGCTCGATGAGATGACAGACTTAGAGTCTTGTATTTCTCTCCCCGCTGTGTTTCTCCACCACCGCCCTATCCTCGAGTCAGTAGTATGCCTCCACACCACTGTGTCATGTCCGCCATTATGTATAATTATTGGCGTGCTTGTAATAATTTGGTTGAGCAACCGTAGTTCGACCCTGTAATATATTTTTTGCTACTGGCTTATTGTATCAAGAATTTGTCTACCAGTGAGGAGGATTTCTCTCATACTGGACTCAAAAGATTGGTTTCTCAATAAATATTTTTATTTGAAAACTGGTCATGACAGCTATGATGTTGTTCTTGCCATGTATAGCTTCTATGCCATGTCTTCTTGATGGGTGTATGCTTAGTTTATCATGAAATACTCTGTAGTGAGTGCATCAAGCTCGCGAAGGTGCCTTCGTAATTATGTCAATGCCATGCTTTGTTTGCTGAATCTATTAACGAAACTTGCTATGTTTACGTGGGTGCCATCATATTTTCTGATCCCTTTTGGCTTATGGTCAGTAAGGGACTTTTGATCTATGCTTTGAGTAGATTCATTTCATGCCTTGTTTTGCTATTATAAGTTCCTGTAGCATGTTGATAACCTGCTCTGAACACTGCTTCGTGATGCTGTTTATGCCATGTCCAACCTGATATTTTTTGCACTTTCACCATGCTTGTTTGAACCTGTTATGATGTGATTTAGCCGTAGCTCAGTGTTCCTCTTTTGTTAAGCATCTCCTGTAGATCACTGCCATATGTTTTGTTTTTATGTTGGGGTGCTGTAGCATAGTTTCTTGTTGCATGCTAAGTAGCATCGTGCTGTTAATCGCAGCTTTGTGCCATTCTTGTTTTGCTTGCCATTTGCAAACCGTGCATCCGTTTCCGATGATCTTTATATCGATTTCAACCGAAATCATCTCATCTTTCCAGCGGCATACTTGGTTTTCCAAGTTGATGCCTTGTTCATCATTATTCCTTCCGAAGCACGCATATGCATTGCATATCACATCCCGCATATCATGACATGTATTGCATCATGTTGCTTGTGCATTGCACCGTGATTTATTGTGGTTCCTTTGCTTGTGTTCTTGCTTTGGGTAGAGCCGGGAGACGAGTACGTGCACGAGGAACCTGTTGAGTAGCTAACGAGGATCAAGCCTTCGACAACTCTGAGAACCTTGCAGGCAAGATGACCATACCTTCGATATCACTTCTATCGTTGCTTGCTAGTACTCGCTCTATCGCTATGTTAGCTCTACCTGCCTTTGTTTACCATGACTACCTATTTCCATGTCAAACCTCTAACCATCCTGTCCTAGCAACCGTTGTTTGGCTATGTCACCGCTTTTGCTCAGCCCCTCTTATAGCATTGTTAGTTGCAGGTGAAGATGAAGTTTGTTCCTGGTCAGAACATGGATATTTTGGGATATCACAATATTTCCTGTTTAAATTAAAGCACCTTATATACTTGGTAAAGGGTGGAAGGCTCGGCCTTATGCCTAGTGACTTGTTCCACTCTTGCCGCCCTAGTTTCCGTCATACCGGTGTTATGTTCCTTGATTTTGCGTTCCTTACACGGTTGGGTGATTTATGGGACCCCCTTAATAGTTTGCTTTGAATAAAACTCCTCCAGCAAGGCCCAAACTTGGTTTTACCATTTGCCACCTAAGCCCTTTTCCCTTGGGTTTTCGCGAGCCCAGGGGTCATCTTTATTTAACCCCCCGGGCCAGTGCTACTTCGAGTGTTGGTACAACCTGGGCGATGTCCGGCGTCCCCTCGGCAACCAGGGTCTATACCAACCTGACGTCTTGCCCATCCGGTGTGCCCTAAGAACGAGATACGTGTGACTCCTATCGGGATTTGTCGGCACATCGGGCGGCTTTGCTGGTCTTGTTTTACCATTGTCGAAATGTTTTGCGAACCGGGATTCCGAAGTTGATCGGGTCTTCCCGGGAGAAGGTTTATCCTTCGTTGACCGTGAGAGCTTGTGATGGGCTAAGTTGGGACACCCCTGCAGGGTATATAATTTTTCGAAAGCCATGCCCGCGGTTATGAGGCAGATGGGAATTTGTTAATGTCCGGTTGTAGATAACTTGACACTTGCCTTCATTAAAATGCATCAACCGCGTGTGTAGCCGTGATGGTCTCTTCTCGGCGGAGTCCGGGAAGTGAATACGGTTGGAGTTATGCTTGACATAAGTAGTTTCAGGATCACTTCTTGATCACTTCTAGCTTCTCGACCGATGCGTTGCTTCTCTTCTCGCTCTCACTTGCATATGTTAGCCACCATATATGCTTAGTGCTTGCCGCAGCTCCACCATATTACACCCCCTTTTCCTACCTATGAGCTTAAATAGTCTTGATCTCGTGGGTGTGAGATTGCTGAGTCCCCGTGGCTCACAGATTCTACCAAAACAGATGTAGGTGCTGAGGATACCAGCGCAGATGGCGCGACTGAGCTGAAGTGGGAGTTTGATGAGGCCCTTGGTCGTTACTATGTATCATTTCCAGATGATTAGTAGTGGAGCCCAGCCGGGGCGATCGGGGATCTAGCATTTGGGGTTGTCTTCTTTTCATTTGAACTTGACCGTAGTCGGTCTATGAGTGTATTTGAATGATGTACGATCTTAATTTATGTATTGTGTGAAGTGGCAATTGTAAGCCAACTCTCTTTATCCCATTCTTGTTCATTACATGGGATTGTGTGAAGATGACCCTTCTTGCGACAAAACCACCATGCGGTTATGCCTCTAAGTCGTGCTTCGACATGTGGGAGATATAGCCGCATCGTGGGTGTTACACAACAATGATATAGAAATTGAACCTGCTGTTGATCTTGATAACCCACAATCAAGAAATCAACGTTATGATAAGAGAGATTTTGTTGCTAGGAAACACGGTAGAGAAAGAGAACCATGGATTCAGAAACCCATGCCCTTTCCTCCTAAACCATCCAAGACAAAGGATGATGAGGATTTTGAGCGCTTTGCTGAAATGATTAGACCTATTTTCTTACGCATGCGCTTAACTGATATGCTTAAAAAATCCTTATGCTAAATACATGAAAGATATCATCACTAATAAGAGGAAAATACCTGAAGCTGAAATCTCCACCATGCTTGCCAACTATACCTTTAAGGGTGGAATACCTAAGAAACTTGGTGATCCCGGAGTACCCACTATACCATGCTCCATCAAAAGAAATTATATTAAAACTGCCTTATGTGATTTAGGAGCCGGTGTTAGTGCTATGCCTCTTTCCTTGTACCGTAGACTTGAATTAAGTAAGTTGACACCTATTGAGATATCTTTGCAAATGGCTGATAAATCAACTGCTATACCTGTCGGCATTTGTGAGGACGTGCATGTTGTTGTTGCGAACGTTACTATCTGAACAGACTTTGTCATTCTTGATATTCCTGAGGACGACAGTATGTTGATTATCCTTGGTAGACCCTTTTTAAATACTGCAGGTGATGTTATTGATTGCAACAAAGGCAATGTCACCTTTCATGTTAATGGAAATGAGCACACGGTACATTTTCCGAGGAAACAACCTCAAGTTCACAGTATAAACTCTATTGGGAAAATTCCATCAATTATATTTGGAGGTTTTGAATTTCCTCTTCCTACTACAAAGAAAAAGTATGATATTCTTATTATTCGGGATTTTCGTATCCCCGTTGAGGTAACCTAGTGTCACTTCGAAATTTCTCCGATTTTATGCGATTCAGAATGAGTTTGTTAACAAGACTTGATCAACCTTGTTAGTGGATTCCTTTTGATGATCATGAGATGGATGAAACTAGAAGGCACAACCTTCTATACCCTCTTTTTACTTTCTGTTACTTAGAATAAATAAAGCAAAAATAGTATATTTTGTCTATTTTCTGAAATTATCCGTGCAATAAAAACATATCCAGAAAATAAAAGTGCTCCAAATTCCCTCAAATTAGGCACTAAAAACACCGAAGGAGGGGCAAGCACCTGGGCACGAGGGTGGAGGGCGCGCCCACACCCCCTGGGCGCGCCCCCTATCTCGTGGGCCCACGGTGGCCCCCCTCCAGTTATTCCTGCACCCACACACACCATCTTCTTCCCAAAAAAATCCCCATCCAGCTCAAGCACAAGTTCTAGCTCATTTTGCTGCGATTTTCGATCTCCTTGCTCAAAGCCCCATTCACAAAACTGCTTTGGGAGATTGTTGCTTGGTATGTGACTCCTCCATTTGTCCAATTATTTTTTGTTTTAGTGCTTTATTCATTGCAATTTTTTGCTGCATAGGTGACCCTGTTCTTGAGCTTTCATGTTAAATTTATGAGGTCCCAAGCAATTATAATGCATGATATAGGCTCTAGGCACTTGGAGGAGTAGTTGCTACCAATCTTGTTTACTTTTATTTACTTTTATTTTGAAGTTACTAAGTTTCAGAAATATTCAGAAAATGTTAAAGAGATTTTTGAGGGGCTCTTCTAGCGAAGGCTCTCAAGATAAACAAGTTAAAGAGAAGGAAAAGGCCAAGTATAATCTTCCTCGCATAGCAGAAGTAGGGTCGTGTGAATGGCCCTGTGATGATTTCTTGAGAGAAGCCGGAATATATGAAGACTTTTATTCTTTGATTTAAAATGATGGCCTCACCGACTTCCTCCACGACCGGATCGATCAGTATCTCTTACTCACCAATACTTTCGTGCAAAACTTTTATTATTATCCTAAGAAATCACCGCCTTCAGTATCATTTCATTTATATGATGAATTCAGGGAAATGTCTTTACGTAATTTTTGCACGGTGTGTAGAATACCCTTTGAGCGCAAGTTAGATGAACCACATCGTAAAGATGTGGATGGTTTTGTTAACACCATTACTGTAGGGGATCCAAAGAAGGGTTTTGATGCAAGAATCTCTAGCATACACTTACCTGTTTTACGCTACTTTGCCATATTTGCTAGTCGATGCTTAATTGGTCGTGGAAATAGTGGAAACTTCAATGTTCCTGATATTTTTATTATTCTCCATGCCTTGTTTGTCGATAATAGTTTTACTATGGGTGTCGTTATTGCTAAACGGCTAAGCCTGAATCGTACAAAAGGCCCCATCTTTGGAGGTATCTATGCTGCACGTCTTGCTAAACATTTTGAGATACCTGTTAGGCACCATGAGAAAGTGGAGACAATTTTGCCTCCTTACATTTTAGATTACAGGAGCATGGTAGCACGTGAGTTTATTGTTCGTAATGATGATAAGATGCTAATGTATAACTTGAGATTTAATGAGAAACACAATGAGACTATTATTCTGCCTGCGCCTCTGTTGTTTGATTTGACTGTAGTTAATTATCTTGTCACGCCGAAAGCGGTGTACGCTCATCGAGGCCAAGCATCCACTCCAGAGCCTGAGCCTGAGCCGGAACCTTCACTGGACCCTTAACGTGCATCATCTTACCAGTGGGATCCGGAGGAGATGGCCAGCCAGTGGTATCCTGATTTCACCCCACAGTACACCGGGGAGAGTAGCCGCGGTCCTTGGCCATAGACCAACTTAGGCCAAAAGCCTAAGCTTGGGGGAGTACGTATTTCTCACCGACTTTACATTCATGTTCACACACTATTCTAGCCGTCGGTGCTCATACTCTTTCATTGTATTATCCATGCTAATTTAATTTTCTTTTTCTGATCTTCTTGTTGTGTGCTTGATTAACTTTAAGAAAAACCAAAAAAATAGTTAGTTTAAATTACATGCTTGTAGTAGTAATTAAAATGAAAACCCAAAAATATTTCTCGTTCTTCTTTTACTTGTTGGGAGCCTTCCCGTGTAAATAGTTTTATTTTCTTTTCCTTCCTTTGGGGGTCGAGAGTAGAAGACCATATTGAAAATGTTTAGCGGCTCTCATATGCATGATTGTTTATTTAACTTAGAGCCCATATTACTTTGTCTCCTCTCTTGAGTTGAATGCTTGCAGATTCCAACTTAGTCCAATGCACGTGCACTATTATTATTATACACATTGTTCGGTCGTCACTACTGGAATCAGCTACTTTGCCATCAGCCAGATCTTTGCCGTCAGCTAGCTGACGGCAAAGAAGCTCTTTGACATCAGCTACCGTAAAGCAGACGGCAAATAAATGGCGGACGCCAAAGAACCTCTTTGCCATGAACCGTTTCTTTGCCAGCAGCTAGCTGACGGCAAAGAATCTTTGTTGTCAGCCAGCTGACGGCAAAGAGGGAGGTGGCCCCCACCCACCCGCCCGTTTAAAAAAAAACTTAACACCCCCACCTCTTTGCGGTCCGCTAGCGGGCGGCAAAGAGTTGCGGACGGCAAAGAGCCGAGTAACTAACAGCCGCCACCCCCCGCCCGTTATCCCTTCTCTTCCTCTCTCCTCCCCGACGCCCCGCCCTAGCTAGATCCACCG
>NC_057804.1:75457118-75462980 GCF_018294505.1 Triticum aestivum
CCCGACCCACTGACCCCTGACCCCGACACCCCAACCCGGACACCACACCCCGACAATGACACGACACCCAGACACCCAGACACCCGACACCCCGAGGCCGACAGGGTCTTATATTTGTGAATTATTAGTTAGGTCATATATTTTTCGATTTTGTTATGAAAAACATCATATATAATTGTGTTGATCGGATTGATTTAAATGTGCAGTTGTTTCACCGCTGCGAGGTTTGGTGTTCGACGACCTCGCCGTGCGTTTGACGAGCTCTGCCCCTTCGTTCGTGGGTGAGCACAAATGACATGTCCTCCTCCCCCATTAATTATTGGCTTTGTTCCGGTGTTCGTGCCGATGAAACTTGATAGCTAGCTATATATGTGTCTTGAATCGTCAGTATGCGTAACCAATATGTGTATCCCGTTCGAAAGCGTCATAGTTATAAATATGCATGCATTTGCATATTTATAACCTTGATTCTTTTGAATTGTCCAAGGCTATCCATGGACAGCCCGAGTATATGTAGATTGGGTTCGTTTTCCCATATGCTTTGCTCCGGATCCGACACATAAATTTCATCAGTGCCTCCCCTGTTGTTCTCCGGGTACACATCCTCTCTGTTTATTGCAGAGACGTGTATCAGGAGAACAGCGGGGAGGTGCTGCCGAAATTTTGCGTCGGATCCGAAGCATAGCATGGGAAAATGAACCCAATCTACACATACTCGGGTGGGATTAGGACCTATCATTACCTATTAGAGTGTAGGTTGCATGGACGTAATAAAATTGACAAAGTAGATCAACTGATGAATATATACATGGTGAGTTATATATATAATTGTTGTGTGTCCAGTAGCTCTGAAAGTCAAGATGAGTGATCGTGCGTGGATGTATACCGTTCACACTGGTCAGAACAAATGGAGCGCTGAATGGTTCGCAAAAACCAATGGGTTTGTGCAAGCCGCATTTGCAAATGGCCAGAGGAAAACTTGGTGCCCCTGTTTCCGATGCGGCAATTGGGAAAAGAGGACAGAGGCTGAAATGGGTAAACACCTGCAGAAGAATGGTTTTACGCCCGATTATACGATGTGGACATTTCATGGTGAGTCTGCCCAACGTGACCGAGTTGAAGTGGATCATCGTCGCACCGACGAGCATGGTACCGGGATGGAAAACATGGTGCGAGACTATGATGATGCTCGGGATTTGGACAAGGAGATGGAGGAATCTGCAAAGGCCTTCAATGAAATGTTGGAGTCTTCAAAATGTCCGCTCCACGAGCACACTGAGCTTTGTCAGTTGGATGCCCTCTCACAAGTAATGGCTTTGAAGGCTCAGTTCAACTTGGGCAGAGAATGCTATGACGCAATTATGACAGTATTTGGACGATGTCTACCCAAAGGCCATGTAATGCCTGCAAACCTGTACCAGTCGGACAAAATCCTCTGTGCACTGAAGATGACCTATGAGAAGATACATGCCTGTGAGAAAGGATGTGCCTTATTTAGGCTTGACTATGCAGACTTGAACTATTGTCCCATTTGCAAGTCTTCCAGGTATATTGTGGTAGACAACGGTATGGGTGAGAATACACAGACCAAAATCCCTGTTAGTGTTCTTTGGTATATGCCAATCGTACCAAGACTTCAACGTCTTTTCATGGTCGAAGAGACGGCCAGACAGATGACATGGCACAAAACAGGCAAAAGAACCGACCTAGATGCAGATGGGAATCTGATGATGGTACACACATCGGATGGTGTTGCATGGAAAAAGTTTGATGAATTACATGCTGACAAAGCGGCAGATCCGAGGCATCCTCGAGTCGGCATCAACACCGATGGGTTCAGTGTGTTTGGTATGATGGTAGCCCAATACAGTTGTTGGCCCGTATTTGTCTTTCCACTCAATCTCCCCCCCGGACAGATTATGCAAAGAAAGAACATTTTCCTGACATTGATAATTCCAGGGCCCAACTATCCGGGGGAAAATATGAATGTGTACATGCAGCCGCTTAAGGACGAATTGCAAGAAGCCTGGGATAATGGGTTCAAGACATACGACGCCTATAGCAAACGAAACTTCATAATGCGTGTCTGGTACATGTACTCGACACATGACTTGCCGGCGTATGCGCTATTCGTTGGCTGGTGTGTGCATGGAAGGTTCCCGTGCCCCACATGCAACGGAGCTCTTGAGTTTCGTTGGCTTCAGGCCGGTCGCAAGTTTTCTTGCTTCGACATGCATAGACAGTTCCTGGATCCTCGCCATAAGTTCAGGAAAGACAAGAAGAACTTCATCAGAGGTAGAGTTGTAAAAAACTCTGCACCACCTGCGTTGACAGGCCAACAGACCCTGGATCAGTTAAACGCTCTCGAGCCAGATCCAGAGCGTCCAGGGTACTTCAAGGGGGGTATAATTCTGAGCACGCCTGGACTCACAAAACATGCTTATGGGATCTGCCTTACTTCAAAGACCTCCTTTGCCCACACAACATCGACGTGATGCACACTGAGAAGAATATCGTCGAGGCACTTTTTGGTACATTGTTCGGCATAGATGGGAAGTCAAAGGATAATACTAAGGCTAGAGTCGATCTGGAGGCGCTATGTGATAGGCCGTTACAAAACATGAAAGAACCGAAAGGAAAGCAGAACTGGACGAAGCCAAAGGCATGGTTCAATCTTTGAAGGCCAACTATGAGGGAAATTATCTTGTGGGTGAAAATGCAGTTGATGTTCCCCGATGGGTATGCAGCAAATCTAAAAAGGGGAGCGAGTCTTGATAAATTGAAGATATTTGGTCTCAAGAGTCATGATTGGCACATATGGATTGAGCGGGTAATGCCGGTGATGTTGCGTGGCTTCATCCCTAGGGATGAATGCCTAGTACTGGCAGAACTCAGCTATTTCTTCTGTGTTCTTTGTGCGAAAGAACTATCGCCTGGCGTGCTAGAAGAAATGGAAGAGTTGGCGCCAGAGTTGATCTGCAAGTTAGAGAAGATCTTTCCACTGGGCTTCTTTAATCCAATGCAGCATTTGATTTTGCATCTCCCGACCGAGGCAAGATTGGGGGGGCACGTGCAAAATCATTGATGCTACCCAACTGAGAGGATGCAGAAGACGCTTTGAAGAAAATGTAAAAATAAACATAGAATTGAAGTGTCTATGGCTGAGGCATTCATCACTGAGGAGGCGGCAAACTTCGTGACAGCACACTACGAAACCAAAAATCGTCATTTGCATAATCCGAAGCCTCGGTACAATGCTGACGAGCCTAAAAAGGGTGGATCCAACCTCAGCCTATTCAAAGGGAATCTCGCACCAGCCAGTGTTTCAAATCCAGTATCTTTGGATAATGAAGAATGGTGTACCATTTCGTTGTATATCTTCAACAACCTGATAGAAGTGCGGTCGTACATCGAGTAAGTTCTCGGTACATTGTTTCGCAACTTCTATTTCCGTTTGAACTGCTCTTATTCCTGGATATTTCATACAGTCGATACGTCGCCCTATTCTCGTATGGAGCGGTGATCCAAAAGGATTCCGTTGAAGAGTATGAGCTTCTCGCAAAGCAAGGAGGCGGCTATCCCGGTTTCATCTCTTGGTTCAAACAAACGGTAAATTCTATTAGACAATTTCATTTCATTCGCTAATTTGTGCGTAATGCAACAATCCTTTCATATTAAACTTGTAGGCTAATTCAGAGTCTATGGACGCTGAATTGAGACAAGTCGCTAATGGTTTTGACTATAAGGTCCGCTCATTTGACAAATACGACATCAACGGGTATCGTTTTCGTACCTATGGCAAAGAGCTATCTATGGCCGACCGAAAGTCTACAAATTGTTGTGTATCTGCTATCGGCGAAGGAGGTACCGAGTATTTTGGGAGAGTTGAAGCAATTTATGAACTTATATTCTATGGTGAAAACCCACCGAATGTCGTAGTCTTCAAATGTTATTGGTTTCAGCCGAAGGAGACTAGAAGGACTCATGAACATATAGTGCTAGTTGAAATCAACCAAAGCACCCATTTAGATGTTCCTGATGTCTATATTACGGCTCAACAGGCGACCCAAGTATTCTATCTACCCTGGGCCTGCCAAACTAATCCAAATCTGAAAGGTTGGGATGTCGTTTATGAAGTGTCGCCACGTGCTAGACTATCTCCCCCAAAGGAAGAGGATTATGAAGACTATAACCCAGACACATATGAAGGAGAATTCTTCCAAGAGACACGTCTTTCCAAAAAGTGTTTCAAGAACCGGTATACTTCACCCCAAAACATTGAAGTAGACAGCGACAGTGAATCCCACATCACCCAGAGGAGGAACAAGAAGAGCCGGAACAAGAAGAGGTTACTGCTGCGGACGACCTCTGAATGCTTGACCGATTACGTAAAGGTGGCCTTCCACATGTTGATGCCACTGAACCCTATGAGCTCGTCATTGATTATAGTGATGATGATGATTATGCATTTATTGATGATACTGATCGAGATTATTAGTAGTGTCAGGTATTCAATTTTTTTATGTTGTACTTGATGATGATACACTTAAGTGATATACATATTATTATTCATGTCGGTATTTTTTTTATGTTGTACTAATTTCGTTTACTCTTTGTCATGGCAGGTGTTGAAAGATGGAAGGGGAGCCGACTGAGGCCAAGGACAAACATGCTCAAATTGAAGGTGTGCCACACCATCAAGGTAGCTCCAGCTTATATCAGTTTGGGCGGAATTGGGTATGTGGTTTGCTTCATGATTAATGTAATTAATTCATCATGCTAGCTTGAGCCCTTTAATTACTAATTTACTTTGTTTCCCTCTTTCAGGCATGCTACAATAAGACGGATAAGGTGCCAGAGGGGTACGACCTCTATGCCATGGCCCACACTGCCTCTTACAAGCAAGTCAAGTGGAAGGCGAGGAAAGGGGAGGAGTTTAACCCGAGCCAGATTTCCTACAATCCAGAGCAGGTGATGATATCTAGTGGCGAGAGGTCCCGTGGCTCCATAGCCATTGATCCAGAGATTGCTCCTGAGACCACGGCGAGTTTAATTTGAATGGACGTTACTTGCTAGTCTTAACATTTTAGTGTCATCATGCTAACGAAACATTGGAAATGATCTTTGGTGCAGCGTAACTCCACACAAGCATCACACGATCCTTCTCCAGCTACTGGCATGAGCCAGCCCGCTGCCACACCTCCAT
This sequence comes from Triticum aestivum, assembly GCF_018294505.1. Lineage (NCBI taxonomy): Eukaryota > Viridiplantae > Streptophyta > Magnoliopsida > Poales > Poaceae > Triticum > Triticum aestivum. The sequence goes on from NC_057804.1 coordinate 75,462,325, forward strand.
GATCAAGGTAAGTTTCTCTAGTTTTTTGCTTAACAAATGCATAAAGACCTAGACTTAGCTTTATTTCATCCAATATGCTTACCATAATGACCTAGAGTTAGCTTCTTTTCCTTCAAAATGACTTAATAAGCTTACTTATGTCAAAAATTGCATAATTAGCTTAGTTACCTCATAAACGATCCATTTTACCTAAGTTAGCTCTAAAATGACTCATTTTACCTTAGTTAGCTTACAAGTGATCCAATTTATCCAAGTTAACTCTAAAATGACCCATTTTACGTAGATTAGCTCCTAAATGATCCATTTTACCTACGTTAGCTTTAAAATGACCAATTTCACCTACGTTAGCTCCTAAATGACCTATTTCACCTAGGTTAGCTCCAAAATGACCCATTTCAACTTAGTTAGCTCAAAAACGTGGCATTTCACCTTAGTTAGCTCATAAACGACCCATTTCAACTAAGTTAGCTCCAAAATGATCCATTTCACCTAGGTTAGCTAATAAATGATGCATTTGACCTAGGTTAGCTCATAAACGACCCATTTCACCAAGGTTAGCTCATAAACGACCCATTTCACCTAGGTTAGCTCATAAACGACCTATTTCACCTAGGTTAGCTCATAAACAACCCATTTCACCAAGGTTAGCTCATACA